>NC_083485.1:15096849-15106849 GCF_030014155.1 Tachysurus vachellii
ACACGCCGACCAGAACGAATCACACTGAAGCCTTTATGAATATTAATGAGCTTCCTGATCTACTCATATTTACCATTTTTGACTATAAAGTTCATGAATGATTCATAATAACTGAATCTGAACAAATCCTTTATTTAGAATGAACAGATAGCGTGTTCTAAAGAGACACCTGAGAATCCTGGGGTACTTCATAGTGCAACTCGCACCAGGTTTGTAAATCCAATACAGATACAGACAATGACCGCGTTCTTTCAGATGAAAACGTGACGTGTCTGTTCATATCCATCGCCTGGTCAGGGTTTGGAAACAGAACCAACTAAATGTGTTAGGTTGGCAGGAACAAACAACGACGAGTGTGTGATTGTGACGTATATAAATAAATAGCAGTCCTGGACATGTGTAGTTGAGAACAATTATGAAGCGATGGAGCCGAGATTGAGGAACATCTACATCCAGAATTCACACACCACACACACACACCACACACCGTTCCTGAGCTAACATTACAGCTGGTCTAGGCCACGCCCACAATGTCAATACCGTGACAAATTATTACTGAACTGTTTTCCAGAAGAATCATCTGATCATCTCACATCTCCGAACATCGTTCCACATTTCTGATCCTTGTAGAGCTAAAAACAACTCCAGTCATACAGGACTGCGAGACGGAGAGAGAGACAGATCCTCAGTTCATCATGCATTACAATATTCAGCAAGAACAAAAGTAAATTTTAATATGTGTGCTGGAGGAAGACAAATGGTCTACTTCTGCACTAATAGTCGCCAATTGGAAAATCAGGCCACTTTTCTCATTCTGGGATTGTAATAAGATGCTGGTGGGATGTTTTTTTTTCCCTTCCTCTCCTTTAATGACATCCCATGATGCACCTTGTTTGCATGGTAACCAAATATAATTGCCTGATAATCATGCATAGTGGTGTGCTCATTATTGCTTGTTGGTTGAAGTTCTGTTCTTCTCTCTGCACGTTTTTTATTTATTTATTTTAACAAATAAACAATTTTGCATGTAGAAAGTTGAGCTGAGCTGCTGATGTTTAAAGACTTGCATGCAAATTTTGATAAGACTGACAAGCCCAATGCCACACCCCTTTTACTAAAATGACAGGCACAAAGGCCACACCTCTTATAGTAAAGCTGACAGGAATTAAGGCAACACCTACATTATTAAAACTGCCAGGAACAAAAGACAAATCCTCTTTTTCTACGACTGAGATGTACTGTATAAGGACCAAGGCCTCCGTCAGTAACACACAGAAGCCACGCCCATCACACTAACACTACAGATACAGAAGCCACGCCTCTCACAGTAACACTACAGATACAGAAGCCACGCCTCTCACACTAACACTACAGATACAGAAGCCACGCCTCTCACAGTAACACTACAGATACAGAAGCCACGCC
The DNA here is from genome assembly GCF_030014155.1 of Tachysurus vachellii. Classification (NCBI taxonomy): domain Eukaryota; kingdom Metazoa; phylum Chordata; class Actinopteri; order Siluriformes; family Bagridae; genus Tachysurus; species Tachysurus vachellii. The sequence continues at coordinate 15,098,275 of NC_083485.1, forward strand.
TCTCACACTAACACTACAGATACAGAAGCCACGCCTCTCACACTAACACTACAGATACAGAAGCCACGCCTCTCACACTAACACTACAGATACAGAAGCCACACCTCTCACACTAACACTACAGATACAGAAGCCACGCCTCTCACACTAACACTACAGATACAGAAGCCACGCCTCTCACACTAACACTACAGATACAGAAGCCACGCCTCTCACACTAACACTACAGATACAGAAGCCACGCCTCTCACACTAACACTACAGATACAGAAGCCACGCCTCTCACAGTAACACTACAGATACAGAAGCCACGCCTCTCACACTAACACTACAGATACAGAAGCCACGCCTCTCACAGTAACACTACAGATACAGAAGCCACGCCTCTCACACTAACACTACAGATACAGAAGCCACGCCTCTCACAGTAACACTACAGATACAGAAGCCACACCTCTCACAGTAACACTACAGATACAGAAGCCACGCCTCTCACAGTAACACTACAGATACAGAAGCCACGCCTCTCACACTAACACTACAGATACAGAAGCCACGCCTCTCACAGTAACACTACAGATACAGAAGCCACACCTCTCACAGTAACACTACAGATACAGAAGCCACACCTCTCACAGTAACACTACAGATACAGAAGCCACGCCTCTCACAGTAACACTACAGATACAGAAGCCACGCCTCTCACACTAACACTACAGATACAGAAGCCACGCCTCTCACAGTAACACTACAGATACAGAAGCCACACCTCTCACAGTAACACTACAGATACAGAAGCCACGCCTCTCACAGTAACACTACAGATACAGAAGCCACGCCTCTCACACTAACACTACAGATACAGAAGCCACGCCTCTCACACTAACACTACAGATACAGAAGCCACGCCTCTCACAGTAACACTACAGATACAGAAGCCACACCTCTCACAGTGACACTACAGATACAGAAGCCACGCCTCTCACAGTAACACTACAGATACAGAAGCCACGCCTCTCACACTAACACTACAGATACAGAAGCCACGCCTCTCACAGTAACACTACAGATACAGAAGCCACGCCTCTCACAGTAACACTACAGATACAGAAGCCACGCCTCTCACAGTAACACTACAGATACAGAAGCCACGCCTCTCACACTAACACTACAGATACAGAAGCCACGCCTCTCACAGTAACACTACAGATACAGAAGCCACGCCTCTCACAGTAACACTACAGATACAGAAGCCACGCCTCTCACAGTAACACTACAGATACAGAAGCCACGCCTCTCACAGTAACACTACAGATACAGAAGCCACGCCTCTCACAGTAACACTACAGATACAGAAGCCACGCCTCTCACAGTAACACTACAGATACAGAAGCCACGCCTCTCACACTAACACTACAGATACAGAAGCCACGCCTCTCACAGTAACACTACAGATACAGAAGCCACGCCTCTCACAGTAACACTCTCACAGTAACACTACAGATCCAGAATCCCCACCTCTCACAGTAACACTACAGATACAGAAGCCACGCCTCTCACAGTAACACTACAGATACAGAAGCCACGCCTCTCACACTAACACTACAGATACAGAAGCCACGCCTCTCACAGTAACACTACAGATACAGAAGCCACGCCTCTCACAGTAACACTACAGATACAGAAGCCACGCCTCTCACAGTAACACTACAGATACAGAAGCCACGCCTCTCACAGTAACACTACAGATACAGAAGCCACGCCTCTCACACTAACACTACAGATACAGAAGCCACGCCTCTCACAGTAACACTACAGATACAGAAGCCACGCCTCTCACAGTAACACTACAGATACAGAAGCCACGCCTCTCACAGTAACACTACAGATACAGAAGCCACGCCTCTCACACTAACACTACAGATACAGAAGCCACGCCTCTCACAGTAACACTACAGATACAGAAGCCACGCCTCTCACACTAACACTACAGATACAGAAGCCACGCCTCTCACAGTAACACTACAGATACAGAAGCCACGCCTCTCACACTAACACTACAGATACAGAAGCCACGCCTCTCACACTAACACTACAGATACAGAAGCCACGCCTCTCACACTAACACTACAGATACAGAAGCCACGCCTCTCACACTAACACTACAGATACAGAAGCCACGCCTCTCACAGTAACACTACAGATACAGAAGCCACGCCTCTCACACTAACACTACAGATACAGAAGCCACGCCTCTCACAGTAACACTACAGATACAGAAGCCACGCCTCTCACAGTAACACTACAGATACAGAAGCCACGCCTCTCACACTAACACTACAGATACAGAAGCCACGCCTCTCACAGTAACACTACAGATACAGAAGCCACGCCTCTCACAGTAACACTACAGATACAGAAGCCACGCCTCTCACAGTAACACTACAGATACAGAAGCCACACCTCTCACAGTAACAGTAAAGATACAGAAGCCACGCCATCACAGTAACACTACAGATACAGAAGCCACGCCCCTCTCACAGTAACACTACAGATACAGAAGCCACGCCCATCACAGTAACACTACAGATACAGAAGCCACGCCCCTCTCACAGTAACACTAAAGATACAGAAGCCACGCCCATCACAGTAACACTACAGATACAGAAGCCACGCCCCTCTCACAGTAACACTAAACATACAGAAGCCACGCCCCTGTCACAATAACTCTACAGATACAGAAGCCACACCTCTCACAGTAACACTACAGATACAGAAGCCACACCTCTCACAGTAACATTAAATATACAGAAGCCACACCCCTCTCACAGTAACAGTAAAGATACAGAAGCCACGCCCATCACAGTAACACTACAGATACAGAAGCCACGCCCCTCTCACAGTAACACTAAAGATTCAGAAGCCACGCCCATCACAGTAACACTACAGATACAGAAGCCATGAATCTCACAGTAACACTACAGATACAGAAGCCACGCCCCTCTCACAGTAACACTACAGATACAGAAGCCACGCCTCTCACAGTAACACTACAGATACAGAAGCCACACCTCTCACAGTAACACTATAGATACAGAAGCCACGCCCCTGTCACAATAACTCTACAGATACAGAAGCCACACCTCTCACAGTAACACTACAGATACAGAAGCCACACCTCTCACAGTAACACTACAGATACAGAAGCCACGCCTCTCACAGTAACACTACAGATACAGAAGCCACGCCCCTGTCACAATAACTCTACAGATACAGAAGCCACACCTCTCATAGTAACACTACAGATACAGAAGCCACGCCTCTCACACTAACACTACAGATACAGAAGCCACACCTCTCACACTAACACTACAGATACAGAAGCCACGCCTCTCACACTAACACTACAGATACAGAAGCCACACCTCTCACACTAACACTACAGATACAGAAGCCACGCCCCCTTGACTTTTTCATGTTATTTTCAATATGTGATCGACATCAAATATCAACACTGAATCACTGCTGAGACAATTTGTAAAAATGTATTTGATCATTTGGATCAGTCCTGTTTTCTGTGTCAGAAACAGAGTGAAGCAGAAATTGATGCAGGAATGCGGTGCAGCTTTATTAGCCTGAGGTGAGAACAAGCTAATCTTAGCAAGGACACATTGAAACCACCTTCGCTCCGTGTGCCTGCTTTACCTCGCACTTAAACGGCTGCTTGTTACGCCAGATCAGTGATCTTCTGAGTGCAGATGTGAGATCATAGAGCATGTGAGTAGCCTGTAGCCATAACCTCATTTACTCCTGGTGCAAAATGCGAATTCAGCAATGGCAATCGAAACGCGTTCATTTGGGTCACAGCTGAAAAGAACTGGAGCACCGATGCTGCCTTCATGATGACCGAGTCGTCGTGATTTTCCGACTTTAAGGTCACTTAAGGACACTAGCGCTTGTTTATCAACTGTCTGGGCATAAAAAGCACTGAAACTGCTTTAATAGTGAAGAAAAAAAATAGTGCACAAGATGTAAACTGCATTTATCGGCTTTTTACTGGGGGACGAAAGCTAATCAACAAAAACTGATTAAGATTTAAACTGCACATCCATCTTGTTCTAGTTTGCGATTATAAACCAAATACAGGAGACTCTGCTAATTTCTTAGCAACATTGCCGTAAAGCTAAACGTTTCTCCTAAACAACTTGAACTTGTATGATCTACATTTGGTGTCATTTTGTTTTTTTCCCCTGTTAAAGTTATAAGAACCATAAAAAAAAAAAAAAAAAAATCACCCGCTGGTCCCAGCTTGTGAAATTAGACATGAATATAAAACTGTATGTCTTGTTGGCGTTCACCGCATGTGTCTGTTTTCTCAACCTAGCTTTCAGCACTTGTTTAAATTTTGTCCATCTGGCTGAGCAGAAACGCATCTGATCTTGGCTGCACCTGTCTGATGCTGCTGCTGTTATCCGGAGCAGTGCTGTCAGCAAAGCGAGGAACCTGGAGCGCAAACGCCATCTCCTCTCAGCAACACCCCATCACTCGTCCTCTCCCGCGGTTCAGACAGCAGCAGACGCCGTCACCGTCACCATCTGATCCTCTATTGCCTTCTGTATTGTTTCAGAAGAACAGCTGAAGGCCTAATGCTGAATGATTCGTCCCCAGGCTTTTTGCCCGTCTGACAGTAGCTCCGTCCAGAAGAGGCAGATTTTTCACTATCGAGCTGACGTTTGGCTCAGGCGTGCACAAGTGCTTGTGATATTAAAATGCTTGTTTTTGTGTGAATCTCTTGCTATTATGAACACAAATAAGCCAGTACGAATAAAACAATACGACAAATTACCAGTTTTAGAAATTCCACCTGACAAAGGGAATCGTCCTGTCAATCAAAATCCCTCCAGAACGCATCTGTCTCACCTCTGTCAAGAAACTCCCATTACCACTGTAGGAAGGTTTTCATCACTTACTGTCAGTCTCATCAGTTTGTTCATGAGGTACGTACGTAATTGTCCTGAATGTTTGTAAAGCTACAAAGGAATCAACAGCATGATTTTTAGTGTATAAACGGCTCATTATCAGCAAACTAGCCCCCCGTACCATGTGGACAGTCAGTCAGGTGCCATGTACCAAAGCTATTTCCTCAATAGCTAATTATTTTTAATGAATCACAATCTATGTTTTCTGAGCAAAAACAAAACCTGGCTAGCTTCCTTCCTTTCCACCTGCATCCCTGCCGTAACGTATCATACAAGTAGTCTGGCAAGCCAAAACTCCAGCAGCAGCTAAGAAAGAGTCTGGGCAAAGCAAAAGTGAGGCTAATGGATTTGGTGTAATCCCAATGCCTGGAGAATCTAAACAGTCAACACAGTGAGTGTGTGCAGTTGTCAATTGACACTGGAGTCATTAATGCAGACCAGCATCCCCATCTGCCATTGTTAGCTAAACAGGAGCGTAACCAGAGTCTCTGAGACTCTTTCAGTGCCGTCTGTAGACTCGTTAAACTGCGGTTCATTACAAATCTGGTGTAATAAACCAATGGGAAACTCATTTACCTCGGAGGCGCAGAGGTTGATGATGAGAATGCACATCTAGGCTGGTCGGTGCGATGTATCTCAGGGACATTAAGGTTAATTAGATATGAAAGCTTCTGAGTTTAATCTGTGTGGAGTTGCAATTATGTAAGATGTTTGGGAGGAATGTTTGCCATCAGGTGGTGCTGGGTAATTAGTGAGACAAGTCAGCAATTAAATAGCATGTATGAAAAACTACTCCTGAGGTGCATGTGCTAAATTATTAGCATTTGATGATTGGCTTAACGTTATGCAAAGCATCAGATCCCATCCGTTAGTGCCAACTTGGTGAATGTACCACCAAATTAGGCAACATTTTAGACCCCTTAAGCGCTTGAATTTCAAAACTAGTGAAGTTCTTGTCTCAATTTGGAATATTTTTAAGTGAAGTTCCCTCGCCGCATGTATGAGCTTATGTTTCCAATAACCCGACACCACCGTTTACATTTACGCCGTTTAGCAGACGCCGTTATTAAGAGCTACAGTACATACAAAAGTTTCTATCAATGAATACAATTACACTGGTTCACTTTTGTTCACCCGTGTTAAAATCCCAATCAAGACCAATCACTAGGCTACTACTGTACATCCATGCTAATGACTGATTAACACTGTTTCTAATGAACAATCATCAATCACCACTGTATTCAAAAACCAACCACTGATCACCATATCGTCGCTGTCGGGCGGAAACCTCGTATGTCCAAATTTGGTCAATTTCATATTTTTTCACATATCGATGCTATTGGTCAGTCCCCACGTGAGTCTGTTATTTTTACAAGTTATTAACCAATCTAAAGTCTTGAAAATAACTTGAGCGCAAATCTCATAACTCCATTGGACACTTCAACTGTCCACCTCTTCCTCACTCCGCGAGAGAGCTTCACGGCATATTTCTCCTCAAGAAGAGTCGCAACGAATCAACACGTCTTCTGAGGTAAATGTCTTCAAAACACTGGGCTCAAAGAAAAAAAAAATCTTGACCCCGCTAGTTCTGGTGCTCGTCTGAGGACAGGAATTTAGCGCAAGACAATCCACTGCAATGCAGACTAAACCCTGTGAACTGCAGATAAGGTACGGCGTTTTTTTTTTGTTTCCTGACAAATAACGGTTTTGGAGATACGAGGATTCCGCCTGACAGCGACGATTTTCTTCTTTTAGTTAAACTCTTGGCGATATTTGAAGTAATAAATGTGAGTTATTTCATCTATAACTACTTCCTTTTTGTCTATCTCCTTACTCCTCATTACCACCGTTTCATTGGCTTCACTATATTTTAACAGGAGTGACATACAGTTGTGGTGTCATACAGTAACAATACACTTTAATCTTTCCCTTCTTCATGTAATACATTATGATGGTTCGATGAATATGTGATTAGTCAACTCCTGAGCATGCTCGAGCCAGTGAAATGGCTCAAAAACACGACTTGCTTATGGTGTGGGTGGAATTACTTCTCCACCAAGTATCCCCATCACATTAAACTCCTATGAGGATTGAACCCAAAGCCCCAGCACTTTTATCTCACCTCCGTACAGCGTACTACAACTACGTCTATGTGTTTGTCCCTGTGATGATATTTAATCACGTATCACGGCATTTCTCCTCCTGCTGCGCTGAAAATATGGACTTATGCGGGGGAACACTTGGACGTCCTCTAAACAGACAGTTCAGTGCCCACATCTCTGTTTGCCGAATGATGGAGAAAGGGCACTGAATTGTGCCAGGTTGGCTTTTTCACTCCATCCACACCACCCACTGCAAAGCTCAGGCCAGTGTAATGACTCAGTGGTGTTATAAAGGGACCGATTTCATCCTGACCTTCACCATAAATGCTTGATTGAAGAGAGGTTTGTGGACCACAGTGCTGGTGAAGTCTCAAACTTCTCAAAACTTCTCAAATGTTCTTAAAGTTTAATAAAGCCTTTAAAAATAATACTTGGATTTGGGGTTGTACACATTACCTTTAAGGACACCCAAAACCCTTTAAGGTGGAACCAATAAGCTTTACCGAAAGTTTTTGCTTTACCGAAAAACAAACAAAGCATCGTCAAAAGTGACGACGAGATTAACAGCTGACGTGAGATGACGAAGGAACCTTTAGAGGAACCAGATCCAGAAACGGATCTGCTGGCATCATGTTTAAGGGATTTAAAGTGGAGTCAAGAAATCTGTACGTCTTGTAATAATTTAGGAAAAATCCCAAATTTACCGAGTCAGCAAATGTGTCCAGAAGCTCTTGGCTGGGGAACTTTAGCATTTTCTTCGGGACATTCATCAGCACAGATTTTGCTGACTTTTTATTTGTAATCATTTAAATAAAGCACTTCCTGTCCTAGACACACACTAGCTCTTATTAGTCAACGTGTAGGACAAGGTGCCGCTCAGACCCAAGCACGGGGTTTCCTCTCGCTTCTCTGGCGTCTGGCACCCCTGACTGCCGCCCGTTGGCCTTCATCATCAATCATGCGTTGATGAGCTGCACGGCGTTACCTGGCCCTCTCCATATCCCTGTCCACATGATCAATGCACCCACTGTTCTCTTTTGTCACATTTTAATCTGTGGAAGGGAGCAGGGAGCAGATTGCTGGCTCCATACGCCAACCTGGCTGTAAATTATAGAGCAGGAGGAGAAAGGAGGAGGAGAAAGAAGGAGAAACCGATGGGAGGGTAAGAAAAAATGCAGAGCGGGTCTTTCAGGAGAGACGTTTTCCAAGGCGAGTGTGAGAAATGCACCATTTATCGTCCGTTTGGCGATTTGGGAATTTGAATATACACATAGAAGCTCATGAACGTTCCGTTGCTACGATCATGTGTTCTTCACAACACAATTTCATTGTACACACAAGCGGAGCCAACAGAAGCAGCATGCTTTGATTCTTTGGGCATTTAGACTCAAGGAGAACCGGAGAACCGGAGGAGCGACGTCTTTCATCACTATTTCAAACATCGCCTCTGTGATTTCTGTGTGCACGCAACTGCTGTTCTTCACAATGAATAAA
>NC_083485.1:15111849-15161849 GCF_030014155.1 Tachysurus vachellii
TTTCACATATAATCACTCCGGTTTAGATATTCACACAAGGCCTGGAAGGGACGACACCAGGGAAAGGAAGAAGGAAAATAAATTGTTGTGCATTAAGAAGCAGTCCATTAAAAATTAAATGAACAGCAAGGGACTCATTTCCCAAAAGCACCTTGAGCAAGATGCACTTCCAGCTCCTGCTCTGAAACAAATCTAACTTTACTTCTACTTACGGCCGAGGAGTAACACGTCCGTTCAGAGTTAAGTGAAATAAGCCGAGGTGCCATGGCGGCGCTGCGGTGTGACAGACGGCGAGTAGACGGCTTTAACGTGAGACTGAGTTAAAAAAAAAAATCAATAAAACATAAATTATTTATATGAACGCAAAATCGGTTTCAGTCTCGGAAACAAAGATCCTCCAATAGAAGCCTTTATTTTGTCATATAGACCTTAAGGTACAGGGAAATTCTTAACTTCATGACACAAAGTCATGATGCAGCACCACTGGAGCAGAGAGGGTTAAGGGCCTTGCTCAGGGGCCCAACAGTGGCAGCTTGAACCCTGATCCTCCGAAGCGATGACCAACAACCGAGCCATAATTGCTTGAGCCACTGCTACAAATAAAAAAAAAAACACCCCCAAAGAGGCTTCAGCAAATATTCTGCATCAGTGCCAATATTTTTTTAAATGAGTGTTTTTCAGGACAAAGGAAACTATTTCGAAAAGAAATATCCGGCTGTAATAAAAGGACACCAACATCCATTAAGATTTTCGTTACGCAGGGTGCCAATATTTATGAAATGGATTGTTTAACTAAGCGACACGGCACAAGTCACAAAATCACAGATGACAGGAAGTGAAAACAAATTAGCATATTGGTATGAGCTTATTTTAATTCGCGACATCGCGCTCAGAGCCCAGAGCAGCACATATGGCGGAATTAGCGTACGAAAAAGATTAGCTTCAGGAAAAAAAAATAAATCCAGCGCCCAATTTTCCTGCATCCCCCCTCAAGCCTCTGAGTACTCGCTAATTATGTTTAATTAAACATTTACATCTGTTCGCTAGCTGCAGAAAACACACCTACAACACAATCACGAGAACCAGGAGACGGCACAGTGAGCGAAAATAGCTCTCGAACCCGCAGGAGTCTGATTCAGCTGCTTGGACTTTCAAGTTTTCTAGACTTTCCTGATGACGGCTGTCAAACGCAGGGGGTCAGTTTTCCACACTCCAATTAAATCCGAACTCAGTCTAAAAGGATTTGCAGAAAAGAAACGGCTTTCGGGCTCGCGACCGCGTTTAATCCGTACACAGCAAGAACGAAAGTCTTCAAGCTCACACTAACGCTCAAAGGCGAGGGAAATGAAGATGATAAAAGTAAGCTATCCCTTCATCTTTACATAAAAGACTCAGGTACTCTTTGGTGTGTAATTACTTTTCTTCGGATTTGTCGCATCCAGACGTCGATCTTCCTTCCACGGTGTCAGTGGCTCAAGTTCTGCTCTTTGAAACATTTCAGGTTTTGACCTCAGAACATTTCCTGCACATTTCTAGAATTTCCTCACTGGAAACTTTATTAAACATGAGAGCAGTTTGATGCCAAACAAACTTCTTATGCCAAATAATCCTATTTATATTTGGTATTTTGGTTAAAATAGGGGGGGCACAATGGCTTAGTGGTTAGCACGTACGCCTCACACCTCCAGGGTTTGGGGTTCGATTCCCGCCTCCACCTTGTGTGTGTGGAGTTTGCATGTTCTCCCCGTGCCTCAGGGGTTTCCTCCGGGTACTCCGGTTTCCTCCCCCGGTCCAAAGACATGCATGGTAGGTTGATTGGCATCTCTGGGAAATTGTCCCTAGTGTGTGATTGTGTGAGTGAATGAGAGTGTGTGTGTGTGTGCCCGGCGATGGGTTGGCACTCCGTCCAGGGTGTATCCTGCCTTGATGCCCGATGACGCCTGAGATAGGCACAGGCTCCCCGTGACCCGAGGTAGTTCGGATAAGCAGTAGAAGATGAGTGAGTGAATGAGAGATTCCATCACTTTTGCAGAGGCCTTCGCCGAAATGATCCTTTTGAAAACTGAACCCTAGATTCAGGATAATTCCACTAATTCTACGCTAATCGACTGGGTGAAGATCCTGTTCTTTTGGTTTAAACCGTCAATCAGGCCAAAAATTCAACATACACAATGAAGTCTATTAGAGTTTACGTTGTTATCGCCTTGTGACATGAAGCAAACACGGATCTCTCAGGCCTCATCCTCACCAGTGTTGTAATGTAACGGAGTACAAATACTTCGTTACTGTACTTAAGTAGAAATGTCACGTATCTGTACTTTACTTCGCTATTTAAATTTATGTCAACTCTCACTTTTACTCCACTACATTTCCTAGATAAAATGTCTACTTTTACTCCGTTATATTTCCACTAAATGTCTTCGTTACTCGTTACTACAAAATAAAATCTGATGAAATGTGTGCGACTGAGTGCGAGGTTTCGCGAATCACTGCTCCTAGATTGCATTACGCTCCACACGCTCTACGGAGAAGCACAGGGACGCTCAGCGTGCACACGCAGTCAGAGCTGGAGGCGTTTATCTATAACGTTAATCGGCGGAAAGCCGCAAAGACGCCAACCAAAAGCAGTGAAATGTCACTATTCTTATTACCAGAGTTGTAGCACAAACAAAATATTAATGCAAACAATCCATTCAATATTAAATAAAAATAACATTTATTGATTTGGTCTTTGTCTTGTGAATATTTATTTATTAATGACTGTATTCATTGGACACACTGTTTGTAGAGAATACACACATACATGAACTGATCTGATTCAAAACCGGCATCATTACATCATGCATAAAATTTTGGTGTCCACTTTTGCTATTTAATAATCCCATAACTTTTGGCTTACTATGTAGTCATATAATATATAATATAAAAGTCTTCTTGTTTTAAATTCTCACTGAGGACTAAAACCCCCTAAAGGTGAGACCCTAGAACCGCCCCTGATCTTATGTCTACTGAAAATCACTGACATTTTACTTTTTACTTTTACTTCAAATACTTAAGTACATTAAATATCAGAAAATTACTTTTGATACTTAAGTACAGTAAATATCAGATACTTTAAGACTTTTACTTGAGTAATATTCTAAAAGGTAACTTTCACTTCTACCAAAGTCTTTTTCTAGTACGATACTTGTACTTTTACTCAAGTATTGCTTTCTAGTACTTTATACAACACTGATCCTCACTTTACAACTGGGATTTATTTTAAAGTCCACTTTAAATTTAGATGATACGAGACATAATTCAGCACATGGCGTCGATCAATCACACACTCAAAGGCTACGGTCTCAGCTCTCAGCCTCCACACAGTAAACATTATATCAAGCCGAGCTCGTTGTCGTTGTGATAAACTTTATGGTACGAGGCCTCGTCGAAACCTCTTCCAGCAGCTACACGATCTGGTTTGATTCCCTATTCTTTGGCAAACGCACGCTCCTTCAATCACCCACCTCTCGTTTGTGTCAACACCGAGCCAAGCCGTGTGATTGAACACGGGCAGAATGTAAACACCACCAGTGATAACTCACTTAGACAGCCAACACTTCCTTCTGGTAGATTCAACATCCTGGTGACAAAAAATGCTTTTTTTTTTCCTTAGTTTTCCTTTGTATCATGTGGACTTGGGTTAGTGATTATTAACTAATGAGTGTGAGATTTATAATTCATGTATAACACACTGTTCAGGAACTAAAGATGTGTACTGAATGTTCTTCTACCTTTCTTCTTTTTCATGCCCCAGCATCGCCAACCTGCCACTGTTGGATCCTTGAGCAAGACCCCATCACCCTCTATGCTCCAGGGGCACTGTATAATATCGGCCCCTGCTGTCTGACCACAGCCTCCAAAAGTCAGGATATACAGTAGGAAGAAAAGGAATCCACTGAGTTTGTAAAGGCTTAAATTTCTTTCTTTCTTTCTTTCTTTATTTATTTATTTCATTCATTGAGCCTGTGCCTATCTCAGGCGTCATTGGGCATCAAGGCAGGATACACCCTGGAAGGAGTGCCAAACCATCGCAGGGAACACACACACTCTCATTCACTCACACAATCACACACTACGGACAATTTTTCCAGAGATGCCAATCAACCTACCATGCATGTCTTTGGACCGGGGGAGGAAACCGGAGTACCCGGAGGAAACCCCCGAGGCACGGGGAGAAAATGCAAACTCCACACACACAAGGTGGAGGCGGGAATCGAACCCCCAACCCTGGAGGTGTGAGGCGAACGTGCTAACCACTAAGCTACCGTGACCCCCCAATTTATGTATTTATTAATTATAAAATAAATAAATAAATAAATATAAACTCAAAAATTATTTTTTACAATAAAACTTTTAAAAAACTTCAATAATAATAATAATAATAATAATAATAATAATAATAATATTTATCCTAAATACTTTTTTCCCCTTCAAAAAATAATTTCAAACGTTTAATGTTAAAGCAGCAAAGCAGTTTGTATTTATTATTAAAACTATTATTAAAATTATTAAAGAATCCAATCCCGAAAGTTTATTCATACATATAAATATTATCATTATTTAAAACGTATTTTGTTCTTTGAAAGATTTATTCTGAAGGCTCCGTTGTCCTTCAGAGATGTGCACTCCAGACACACACACACACACACAGTTAAATGAAAAATGCCAAATGACTCTTTTAGATGGAGCCGCAGACATTTTTTATTTTATTTTTTTTTTTTACAAACCAGTCATCATATAAAGTGATTCAGGGTCATTTTGTGAAACGGAGAATCAGAGCAGTGACGGAGATGGAGCAGGAACTTGGCTGACGATTCCAAGCCATTTGGAAGGAGCGAGCTGGGAGTGAGTCATGGACTAGCAAAAGTTTCTCATTTTTCTCTCTCTTTAAAAAAAATAAAATAGCTGACTGGTGTAACGATGATGTGCTAAAATATCCCAAATAACTAAAAACCCTCCATTTCAAACAGTCAGTCTGTGAAACTGATTCATTGCTTTTATCATATTATGTAATAAACGAATCCTCATGAGAATTTGTCTTGGTCCCGAGGGACGTTTTTGCTCATTTGAAAGACACGATGCTTCATAGATCATATTTCTAAAATCAGCCTGGATCAAAGTTTGGTAAATCTTTACAAGTGGTCAAAAAGCTACATAGACGCTTTATAACAACAGGCATAACTCAACAAAATAAACAACTAAAATAACTAAACAAAGCTTTATTTTATTTTGTGCTTTTATTCAGTTTGGAACGCTGATATCATTTTATTTTGTGGATCTGACACACCATAATGTCAGCTCACACTGCTTTTATATTTAATAACAATTCATATGTCATACCCTTATGACATCACATTAGTGTTACTGTATGTCAACATCAAACATGACCATAGTAGCCATTATGACAGCTGACACTAACTGAAGTCTTTATACGTGTTTATACTGTATATGTACTGTACGTATGTGCATGTTGGCATGGCAATATGTAGGTGTCATGTAGTATTATAACAGGCTACCTTATGTAAAGTCATTTAAAAAGTATTATGATTTGAGCAGCAAGAGCTAGAGAGGATCGTGTCTTACATGAGCCACATAACCCCATTAGGTAGAATAACAGGACTTTAATTAAATGTTCATAGGGGCTACATAACACCTACATAAGCCCTAAATGACAACAGTGCTAAACTTAAGCATAAGCATAACTAACACCTTAACCTACACCTCTCATGTTCCCATTACAGCTGCCCAATGCTGTCTTTATAACACCAAAATGAAGTGATATTGACATAATGTTGTGTTATTAAACGTTCCAGGCTTTATAACCTTTAAATGTCATGATGGCTGACTTTGTGGTGTGTCAAATTCAAATGCAAAGTCACATAACGGTAACATGATGACCAACTACGCAAATATACATACTGAGTGTCATTACTGCCAAAGAATGGACGTAGGTGTTCATACAAATCTTATAAGCAGAGCACTCATGTGGACCAGACATAAGATAATACATTATATAGAACATCTCTGTCAGCTGATACCTGATTTATAAATGTTTTTGTAGGCTTGTCATTTGTCTGAAAAAGCTTATTATGGTGTCATGTAGCCTTATATCCACAGTTATTAAGTCTTATAAAACTTTATAAGCAGGAAAATGAAACACATTATTTAAGATATTAGAAAAATTACAAATTACATTGTAACAAGTTCTGCATATCAGCTAATGTCTGAAGGAATAAGCCTTTATAAATGTTTGGGCAGGTTTAGTAGGTGTCATGTGGCTCTAAGTGACTACGTAGAAATCTTATAAGCCACCTGTAAAAGTCATCTGATTAACAGTAAGTATGCATTGTAACAGTGTAATGATTGTTGAATGCAGGCTGCACATCAGCATACTGTACAGTATGACAATTGGAATAAGCTTTCATAAACGGTTTATAGGCTTATGTCAGTTGTCACGAAAGGATTCATTTTCATGAACTATTGAACGTAGAAAGGACAAATACAAAAGGAAAGATAAAAGGAAGGAAGAAGCAACCGAGGAAAATGAGTCTTTTTTTTTTTTTTAACCACAAAAATCCCCATTTTATGTCCATCAGTCCATCATGATGATGAAAGTTCATTTCGGCTGACAGATACCGTCAAGCAGCCATTATGCTCGAACAGACCGTGTGACATAATCTCTGAAAAGAATCATCAGGGGGCAGAAGAATTGGTCTGCGCTAATTAATTCCTAATTGGCAGTATCTTTGTCTCCCCTCGATTAGTCTTCCACAGAGACACACTTAAGATATGCAAAGAAGTGGCTTTGTGAATAAAGGGAGATTCTGCTGGTTTCATACATCTGGCAGCTTTGTAGGCAATGAGCTGGATTCTCTGTGTTAGGAACACATCATGTCCTGTCCTGTGGATGAACCTGATACCTTCTTCCTCCTTATTTTCCCTCAGCAACACCGTCATCTCGGTCCTACGAAGCCGGCGTGCTCAACTGTACCTTCATCTGAAAGCCTGTTATTTTCTCCGACCGCTTGTAGTCTGTCTGAGAAACACAGCACTCAGGTTCCGAAGAGATTTTTCTCTCCTAAAACTCGCACCGTGAATTTGTTTGTTTGTCACCGAGTCCTAAATCTGAGAGCTGATAAGCTGCGTTGAAGGGTTTGAGCTCTCAGAGTATTGTAGCTTTCAGTAAATGGTTCATAAAGGAAGAAGAAGCCTTTATTTTGTCACAGCTACATTACAGCACAGTGAAATTCTTTCTTCACATATCCCGACTTTAGAGGTCGGGGTCAGAGCACAGGGTCAGTCATGATACAGCACCTCTGGAGCAGAGAGGGTGAAGGGCCTTGCACAAGGGCCCAACAGTGGCAGCTTGAATCATGATCTTTCAATATTCAACCTTCAGCCTTAACCACTTGAGCCATGAAGAACTTTCCATGGACATTAAAGACACTTCATAGACAACGCACCCTGACAAAGAACCATTTGAGAACCTTTATTTTTAAGGCCAGGGTTCTAAAGCGTTGGGTAAATACATGCTTAATATACATGTATGTATGTTTATACAGCAGCATGACTGATTTTCACAACTTAACACATGGAACACACAACACATTAATTATAGCTGAGGGATAAACATACTGCCTTTTCCTCAGGCACCTACAGTACTTCACCCAGTAGTACTGTATTTACTAATTTCCCTCTACATCCATATTACAGTAAATATTACATTCGATTCGGCGACCTGCTGCTTAATTAACATAGGTCACTTTCCCAGCATGCTCCTGCTCTAAGAATTGATTTCCATTTTTTTTCTCCCTCCGTCTCTCTCTCCCTCCATCCCTCTCACTCCCTCTTTCTCTCTCCCTCTCTCTCTGTCTGTCTCTCTCTCTCCCTCTCTCTCTTTTTCTCTCTCTCTCTCTCTCTCTCTCTCTCTCTCTCTCTCTTTCTCTCTTTCTCTCTCTCTCTCTCTCTCGCTCTCTCTCTCTCTCCCTCTGTCTGTCTCTTTCTCTCCCTCTCTCTCTTTTTCTCTCCGTCTGTCTCTCTCTCTCCCTCTCTCTCTTTTTCTCTCTCTCTCTATCTCTCTCTCTCTGTCTCTCTCTCTCTGTCTGTCCCTCTCTCTCTCTCTCTCTCTCTCTCTCTCTCTCTCAATCTCTCACTCACTCTCTCTCTCTCTCTCTCTCTCTCTCTCTCACTCTCTCTCTCTCACTCTCTTTCCTTCTCTCTCTCTCTCTCTCACTCTCTCTCTCTCTCTCTCTCTCTCTCTCTCTCTCTCTCTCTCTCTCTCTCTCTCTCTCTCTCTCTCTCTCTCACTCTCTCTCTCTCTCCCTCTCCATACACCAAGCCGGAGTTTTGAGCTCCGCTGTAAATAGAACATCAGAGCTCTGAATGGTGGAAGTTTCTGAGTCCCTCATGCTGCCACTGAAAGTGGTGTTTGATATCCAGCAAGCGACGATGAGACGCCGAATCAATGGCGCATGCAGAGACCCCCGAGGCAACGTCGAAAAACAGACAAAGCATCACACATAAGGAACGTCAGGTTGCTCTGAACGATTATGAAAAGACGAACAGGCAAAGACTCTTGCTATAAAGCGCCTCGGGGCCTGGAGACGTCAGACCAGTCCTCATAAACAAGCAGCAAAGCCTTAGATACACAGCATGGCTCTTCAAATCCTGAAAGATTATAAACTTTCATACATATTTCACAAAGTTTGAAAGATTTTTTATTTATTTATTTTTTTTACATAAGACTAGATACGGCTCTAATAACCAGCAACCCAATTTTTGTCGTGATTCTTACATTAAGTCAAATCCAAAACAAACCTCTTCCTAGTATTGTTCTTTGCACCACTACTGATGATCATAAGGTGACATAACACCTATATGACACTTTCATAGCTACTTGGCAATTGATATACATACACATAAAGAAACATTTATTATGGCTCAGTTCACCAAGGGTTTCACATTAAGTTTGTTTTTGTTCCAAACTTAATGTGCTATAACAGCTACGTTAAATGACATTGAGCGACATAAGAACACTCTCTGTTTGAGACTACCGTGTAGGCTTGACCTAGTTTAATGTCCCTTTAATGGATGTTTCTGAACATCTCTATAACTTGCCAACAAGATGGTATGCATTAATATGTCAATTTAGTCTTTATTACAGATAATGTAATAGTGCAATGATACTTTATTAATATTTATGCATGTTTATAAACAGTAGGTTTTCAGGAAGAAGTTAATATTAGGAATTATCACTCAGAGACTGCTTTTGTTCATTAAATGTTGATCCTTGAAGTCAACAAACCACAAGCATTAAGTGGCATAAAGTGTTATGACGCATTTGAAGCTGACATGACTTAAATTTGCATAATGCTTGATGGGTCGTCACTTTGATTTAGTCACTGTGAACAAACATTCATTAAGGTTCTATGAACTGTTTAGAACAATCTTTATTTGAAATTGTATCATTCAAATGATTATTTTTTTCATAAGACATGGCAAGCCATGCTATTATGCCATAAATGCTAATATGCTAATTACAGTACATGAAAATTGTTTAAATAAATAAGTTAGAGCTCGTCTCTGTTGCCGTGTTCAGCTTCCACCTTGAAACCTGAACTCTTGTTCATGCCTCCATCTCCTTTCAATACATCTATTTTCTTTTCAACCTGTTTGAAAAACTCACTGGAAATAAACAGAGTCCTGAGAGAGCTGGAGCTCGTGTCCCACCCGCACTTCCATCTCACTAGGCTTTTCAATCATTTTTAGATTTTTCTGTATGTGCATGTCGAACAACTCGCAGCTTTAAAACTCATTATCTGAACCTGCAGACATCATCGTCAGCCCCGGCCGCTCCTCCAAGAAGCAGTGGGGGCAAAATTGTAACCTACGGAGCCATCATTATCCTGGTAGGCTAGTGTTTGCACGGCGTGACTGGCAAGTGTGCCAATTAAAGCGGAATAATTCGAGCCACCCTCTGTTTTGTTCTCTCCATGTAATGATGCGTAATGCAGTCCTACAAGCTTGTTATGCAAAGCATCATCTGCAACATTTCCTGCAAAATCTGTATACATAAAACATCATTTATACACTGCAAATATTTGCTATTCTATGCTAAAGACTGATTTGGCATTTAAAAGAGTTTTGCAATGTAAAAATGCGTTTTGCAGCATTTTAAAATGATGACGAATGCAACAAAAGTTAGAAATCACCATTTCAAATGGCAATTCTGTTGAATTCTTGTCCATCTGTACAATCTCCTTCAGAGAAACTACTTTGTGGTGGCTCAAGTGGTTGAGGATTGGAGGCTCTGGGTTCAAGACCCAGCACTACCACGCTTTCACTGTTGGGCCCTTGAGCAAGGCCCTTAACCCCTTTCTGCTCCAGTGGTGCTGTATCATAGCTGACCCTATGCAGGGTTCCCACTCTATTTCTATTTCGTCCCTGAACAGAGCGCTTTCTGTTACTAACGTTAATTGTTTCGACCGGTCGTAAACTGTTCTTTAAATGATCAAGAATATTTAAAAATAATAATTTTCCAGGACAACAAGAATTTTCCAGGACAATTTATGTTTTCCCTCATTTTCCATGTGTTTTCCAGGACTGGAACATTGGTCATGAATTTTCCAGGATTTCCAGGTTTTCCAGGACGCGTGGGAACCCTGCTATGCTCTGACCCCAACCTCCAAAGTTGAGATATATGAAGAAAGAATTTCACTGTGCTGTAATGTAGCTGTGACAAAATAAAGGCAAACAATCCTTGGTCATGGTAACACTGCTGTACGATATAGAACGTTTTATTTCTTAGATAAAATCTATTTATAATGAGTAAGGTAAATCTTATCCTTGATAAACACCTTTAACCCTCAGATGAACATATCTAGACCAAGCCTGACATATTTATACATATTTCAAGGATTTAAATATGTATTATTTTTCAATATTCAGGAAATGTATTACAGTGTAGTTATTTGGTGTAGCAATGCAACGCAAAGTAGACATTTTCACTGTAATAAGATTCTAAAGCTCTGAAGCTCACTTCACGTATCCGTGTTGTTGGGATCATAGTGCCTTCATGAAGGATCACCCAAACGCTCAAAAGCACACATTCATCGTCTTTTCCTGGAGATGTAACTAGAGCATAATATACGATATCGCTATACTGAGAATCCCAAATACATTATCAATGCATCATGGAGAAGAAATTCTATCTCCCGTATACCTGAGCTGTACCCAAGCAATAAACACTTCATATTCATAATGTGCACATGAATAAAACCAGAAGGCCTTGTTGCCTGGGAGACTACAGCCTGGGCCAATCAGCCGAGATCTATTAAAGGTAACTGGCCTCCCTGGAGTCTTAAATTCTCCTTTTATATGCTTCTGACAAGGGGACAAGTGGCTGAGTGCGAATCAGCCTGCGGTACTGCAGAATCAATAAAGGAAGTCCAAGCAAATACAAGCAATAAAGAAGTCCCAAAGTCTCAAATTAAAGCTTGAGTTTTGGTCCTCAAACAAATGACAACATTTTATTAATTAAAATAACCTACAGCAGGTACTTTAGAAAATGCAGAGCAGAAATGACACTCAGAGGTTTCCAACATTGTCTCTGAGGAAGTATTTGCACTCGTGGACATTGAGTAACGTGCCGAGTCGTTTTATCAAGCCACTACAGTACAAATGAAGCTGAGTGCAACCGGAATACAGTTTAGCAGTTAATCTAAATTTTCTTCCGGTCCCTGACCTCCACTAATGACTTTCAAAAGTTTCCACGAACTAGTTTAAATGTGCCATCTAATATCATATTAGTGAAGATTATGCATATTTATGAAAATCACCTAAAATCCAGTCAGCTTGGCTTAATTAGCTGCCTAGTGTTACATCCTGTCATGTGGGCTAGCTCATGTTAGCTAGCTGTCTAGCACTTTTCACATTTATGAATATGATTTTAAAGACTAAACAAAATTCCTGTCAGTTTATCTCGTGCTAGCGAACTGCCATGTAATAGCATTAAATACATTTAACATCTAGAATAACGATTTAAAAATCTTCACAGAATTCTTGCTAGGTTATCTGATATTAGCTAACAGGTTTGTTCGTTAGCAGTGAAAGCTGAGTACTACCTTAAAACCTCTCAGAATTCCAGTCATTTAGGCTTAAATGGCTAGCCAGTGATTAATGATCTATTAGGAGCCAACTAGCTAGCGTTTAACATCATGAATATGACTCAGATTGACTCGGGTCAACTCGTGGTTGATAACTTGCTTGTGTTAGCAGGCGATATTGAAAATGACCAAAAAAATCCTGGTGAAACAGAATCGTCAAGCCTGCTGGTGTTAAATCCCGTCATATGGACTTGTGCTAGCTTGCTATCTAGCAGTGAAGACCTTTAACATTCATGAATATGACCTAAAACCTTCACAGAAATCATCTTCTAACTGGTTAGCATTAGAATCTGTCAAGCTGGCCTACAGTATGTTAGCAAGCTGGCTACTACTGTATATCTGTAAAAATCCATGCCAACATGAAGCATTATATGTAGTGATCATTATATACCAAGTTTTACCACCAAGTTTGAAGTTCCTAATGCTGCCTTTCGTGTTTAAAAGCAAAAGCTCAGAGAATTTTTTTCTCTTTACTCCTTATTCAATAAATGCAGTAGCACATCACACATAAGCACATCTTCGAGACAGCAACTCTGCTCCTGAGTGTCGATTATCAAGCTGCAGATCGTGAACCAGAAGGAGGAGGAGAATGAGTGACAACTCACCGACGAAAGAATAGAGAGCGAAAAAAAAAACTCGTACCTGTCAACGAGCTGACAGTATTACAGTTAATGATGCTCATTTGAAAAGGCAGAGCACGTCTTGGGCCTCTCACCCACACACAGACATGCACCTGATGGGCCTCTTCCTCATTTGCCCATAGCCACTTATCCAATTGAACATCATTTCTACTGCCCAGGTGTCACTCAGAGGATATCCGGAACGGATGCATGTGCCAAGGGAATGCGATGTCATAACCTGGCTAACAGTCTACCAGGGGTTATGTGGTCATTTGGAGACATGCTGCTATGTTGGTTTAAGTTTTTTCATTATTAAAGGACAGACTTTACTTTAGAATGTGAGAAAGCAGCAATATGTAATATCTGAAGTGCTGAATAGAAAGAAGATATTGTATAAGGCTTTATCTGCCAAATGATGTACAAATATGTGGTCAATTTTTAATCAAAATGCATTTAACATGAATAAAGTGCTAACGATTAGCCCAAGGACACCAGGGAATATGTAGAGTAACACACAAATGTACAGCGCACAGCCAGGATGAAACCTTTGGAAGGAGTTTTATACTGTAAAGTCCAAAACAACTTGAAATTACAAGCGGGTTACATAAAATCGGTCTAATAGAGAAGTTCCTTTTCATAAAAGCTTCGACAAGAACTTTTTTTAAAAAGGTTTGAGTCTTAACCATGCATGGAATTCTTGAGAGTTTCTAAGACATCTGCATACAGTACATGGCAGTGCCATCCTTTTTAGTAATGATTCGTTTCTTCACAAAATGTCCTATTTGGAGCAGTCTGGACAAACTGAGGTATGGCTCTATGCAGACCTCTTAAGGCTTTGTCTATACCAGGGGAGTCAAACTCAAACTCACAGTGGGCCAAAATATAAAACTGAGATAAAGTCAAAGTACAAACTGAATAGTTATTGAAACATTAACTGCAACTGATATGTAATGTTCAACCGTTTTCATATGGAAACAAACTTTAGTTTTGCTTGAACACAGGATTTGGAACAACCAGAGCTTGATATTACAAACACATAAGAAATTAAATTTGAAATAAAAGACACATCAGTGGTGTTCATTCATTCATTCATCTACCTCGGGTCATGGGGAGCCTGTGCCTATGTATCTCAGGCGTCATTGGGCATCAAGGCAGGATACACCCTGGACGGAGTGCCAACCCATCGCAGGGCACACACACACACTCTCATTCACTCACACAATCACACACTACGGACAATTTTTCCAGAGATGCCAATCAACCTACCATGCATGTCTTTGGACCGGGGGAGGAAACCGGAGTACCCGGAGGAAACCCCCGAGGCACGGGGAGAACATGCAAACTCCACACACACAAGGTGGAGGCGGGAATCGAACCCCCAACCCTGGAGGTGTGAGGCGAACGTGCTAACCACTAAGCCACCGTGACTCCCATAATAATTTCATTCAATGAAAATCCAACTTTTCGACTAGTGTCTTCTTATGTTATATTCTTTGGTTACAGACACGTTTAGCTCTGTTAGCACACAAGACAAACAGGTCTGTCCTTTATATTCGTCAACAGATAATCTGCCTCCCACCTGTCTTGAAAGCTCCTATTGTCCATCTTTCGTTTTGGCCATTTTTGTGGAGGGTGGAGTTAACTTGCCCGATGTGACTGTAACACGGTTGTTAACGACTGTCAACAGAGAACGAGGGGCGCTTGCTGGTCGTGACTACGCGTCAATACAGTGGCAAGGCATTCTGGGATTTGTAGCATTAGCGGAGCATGCGGCTAGCCAGCTGTAATGCACGTTTGATATGATCTCGCGGGCCAAATATAATTTGGCCTGAGTTTGACACCCCTGCTCTAGAGGGATAAACCATAGAACCATCACAGCTTCTAGAGTCTAACTAAACAAGTAGATGCCGTACTCCAATAGCGACACTCAGATGAGGACTTTCCTTGGAATGGGTTTACACTTCACACAAGGTTGCGAAACATTACCACATCAAAGAACCTTTGATGAACACACCTATACTAGTAGATCGCTTATAAACTATTAGAAAATAAGGTTCCATCTAGTATTCTATAGGGTAGTCCAGTTTGTTCCTCTGGGATATGAATGGTTCCACATAGAGGGTTCCAAATAGTGCCCCTTTTTAGAGTTCTGGGAAATCGTACAGTACCTCATCAAAGATCCATTATAGAACATTCAAACATTATTATTCTGTATACTTTAGTCCAAATATATCTGGCGTATTCAAATGGAGGGACCTTTAAACGCTAACAGAACCCAATTTTTGTGTCTAGCAGTAGCAATTCAATGTGATTTTTTTTTTGTTCATTTGCTTTGTTTTGAAACTTACACACTAGACGCTAATGTTTAGCCTACCATTTTAGCTAATTAGTTAGGCTTGGCCTGGATGCACGGCAGCTGAGAGCACTTACCATGACTGAGATGTGAAGCAGGTGCATATGCTCGTGCAGGCCCTGCGATGGCTCCCGCACCGTCGGCGGCGTGGCCTGAAACAGCTGCTCCGCACTGCTCATGGACACGTGGAAGAAAAGTGTCCCGTTCTCCAGCCACTGCTGCTTCCAGTGCACCTGGGAGATATCGGCACCTGTCCCCGACATTTCTGTACAGAAAAACACAGAGAAAGCGAGCGTGAGCTCTGGGAGGCATCGCTGTTAAAGATCTAAAATGAATTCGATAACGCCAAGTCTGATTATTACGCGAGGTTGTTTTCTCACGGCGCTGCACAGATTAGCATCGGAAAGCTTGTCACTCATTATTTTGATGGTTGAAAACTCAGCTGTCTCCTTAAGTCTGAGCAATCAATTGTTTCGTTTTCTTTTTAAATCAGCAAACTAATGTTATTACGCAGTTTCCAAAAAAGGAACATGTACATCAATGATACGATACCCAGATGCATGTGGGTCTATGTTTACCGTAGGGGTGACACTTCAGACAGGATTAGTTAGCTTGCCAGCTTATCAATAGCTAATCAAAAGCCTATTAGCTAGTGAATGCGCTTTGCAAAAGCAAAAGTCGTCTTAATATCGCATTAGCTCCAAGGTGACACTGTTAAACGAGCTTTGAAATTGCACTGGCACTAAATACTGTCAAGTGAAATGGCAGACGTTGATGTAATTTAGTTCAATCCGATTTTATTTGTATAGAGTGTTTAACAATAGATGATCTTGCAAAGCAACTTAGCAGAAATCTGTAGGTATAGATGTTTAGATTTACATCCCTAATGAGTGACATTGCTTGAAGGAATTCTTATTGATGATGCAAACGTTTTTTTAAACGAAAACTTAAAAAAATCGCCCTAAAGGACAAGCTATGGAGCATTTAAAAGTACAGTGCTTTAACTTCTGTACTGTATGTGAACTTTCTTCTTGTTCTTGACTTTTGAGGAAAATTTCGAGAATCAGCAAATATGTCCAAACACTTCTGGCTCTTATAATAATAATGAATAATACATTAGCATCTTATTCAGAGCATTTATCATGAAAAAGCGTTTTGCTGTCTTTTTGTTAAATCTGCCCAAGGTTTGTGTTTTTTTAATGAAATTGCACACCATCAGCATCAAATCCTTCCGCAATATAAGACGAGGTGCCACCCAAAGCTTGGCTTGATGTTTCCTTAGATGTCTTGCCCTTGATTGGCACCCAGTGGCCTTATTCATTAATCAAGATAGTTGCGTAATAAAGCATTACGATGTGTTTGTCTGTACCTGCCTAAGATATTGTTGAGCAAATCTTGTTGGTTTATTCATAAACTCGAACCATGTGACCGAGTCACAAATAGACATCCTTTTTGGTGAGCTTTCTTGCCAAATAAATAAATACTGCAATTTCTATTTGTGTCTTGAGATAAGGACAGGATAGTTTTTAGGTACAAATCTACAGTATTTAGTTGAGATTATTCACTGATGCAAGAGATAGACTTGCAGATCCTTCAAGGTATCCACACGGGTGCGTCCATAGCATCTGCAACGTCTGAGCATCAGGACAAATCACAAAGAAACCCCAAGGACATTATTTGCTAGTTCACCAAAAATCCAGTAAAAGTGGTGCTTCTACTGTATAATAAAAGCCCAAACGTTAAATTGCCTTAATTACATCAATGGCTTCATTATTCTTAGTGACTCCATCACCTGCAGCCAACAAACAATGGCATAAATCCGTCAAATCAATACAAAGAAGCAAAGCACATAGCCAAAGTTAGCATGACCCGTCAAGTCAGGCTCGTTACTGCTCGTTATCCATGCGGGAAAGACGCTGAGTTCGGTGAGATTTAGTTTTCCTCAACAAATCACTTCCTGAAACCTATTACTGCATTGCCAAGAACTCAGTTTCAGCAGTGTTAACTTCACATTATAAAGCACCAACAGGTTCTGTACTGTAAGTAAATCCACCTTAAAAGGGACTTGAGGGAGAAAGACCTTGAAGGGCGGGAACAAAGTGCACATGATCAGACTCACAGGGAGTGCAGATAAAAAGGTGGGAAGATTGTTATCGAGGACACTGCTCTGTTCTTCGATCGACCCAACCATCCTGCGGAGTTACCGTGACCTTTGGGAAATGTGGCTGTGATAGTTCCTGAGATAGTTGAGTGAAAGAGAGCTGCCTTAGGAAAAAAAGTGCTAATTGTGTATCGGTACAAACCTAAGAAACCTTCATGGTGCAAGAAGGAACCTTGATTTCATTTCTCTAAAAGATTCGGTATAGGAACCTGTACTATACACAAAGGGGAAGAATTGCCCATTACTCTATTATTTAGTTTGTCACTCTGGGGAAAGCATTGATTTATTTTTTTCTGTTGAACCCTACGGCAGAGGATTTCCCACCTAGAACCACAGTAAGAAGGGATTTTCACATAATACGACTATAAAATCTCACAGGGAATAAAATCCATCATAAAATCCAGCACAAGAAAGCCAGAACTTTGGAACTCCAGTGAGGAACTTTTCAGATTATTTTAAGTTTACAAACTTAACTAAAATAAGCTTCCCAAGGTTCTTCAAGGGTTCTTTGGGCAGTTAAAGCTTCTAAATGGAACACATTTTGATAATGAAAGATACAGCAAATCTTGAACCTTGGTTCGTCTCTGTGTGAACTCTGAAAGGCTTCTGCCAGGGGATTTACTTTCTAGAAAAGGTCTACAGAGAACTACTGCAGAAATCCAGAACTGACAACCATCAGAAAAATATCTCTGAAGTTGCCAATGGTTTAACTATCAAAAAAGAACCTTCCAGTGGCTCCTCAAAATTTTCTTGGATAGTTCTGGAGGGTTCTACAGTACATGAAACACTTCGATTGGGGAAAAGATCTCTCTGGCAGTGTTAATTACTGTAGTTGGTTTCTTTTTCTGCTAGAACCCTTGAAGTCTCCTTGTAGAACCTCACTACAAAGAAATTCCCTTGGGAAAAGTTTTGTAAAAACCGAAACTGGTAAAATAGCAAAGAAACGTAATGCGGTTAAAGATTTATTTATTTATTTATTTTTTCAGTAAAACCCAACACTCAAGAATTCTACAAAGAACCTTAAAGGTTCCAAAGAACACACAGTTCTAGATGTCTAGAGATGGTCTAATATCTTTACAAAGCCAGGTTAGATTTGGGGGGATTTGTGTGGGGGATCTTTTCCTCATCCTCCTCCTGAGAAACCCTACAAAGAACCTTGCAGAAATTTGTTTTCATACCCAAGCAGGGACCTAAGAGACCAAATCAAGAATCATACCATTTTCACAAATCAGTACATGAATCAAAGTATTAAGAATCATCAATGAATCATTTCTCTATGGTTATGCTTATTGAACATTCGATTTTTTTAAACAAAGAATTAAAGAATAGCAGAACTCAAAAAAAAAAGAAAGTCAGCCTCCGTTTTCCGACTTCTTTAACAGGTTGCTCTTCGGTTGCTGTGTGTTTTGAGAAATGGATTTCTTTCAGGCGTTCATAAGTCTCTAAATATAAATCCATAACAGAGACGCTGAGCGATGACTCCTTTATTTTTAAAGCTCCAGTCAGCAGACGTGTGTGTGTGTGTGTGTGTGTGTGTGTGTGTGTGTGTCCTCAAATGATTCATTGTTTTTTTTTGTTTTTTTTTTGTGAAACTCAGCTATCGTGAGTCAAATTTCCAAACTAAAGTTTAAGAGCAAAATCTAAAGTGTTTATTGGATCTCATTCGACTCATCAGCTTCTTATTAAAACGATTCATGAGCTGGAACATAATGACAAAGCCTAATATTTTTAATTAACCACCAGAGTTATAAAGCAATGAGTTAATCATTATTTAATAACGAATTAACCATGATTAAACTAAAAATGAAAATGTTAATTAAATCAATTAATTTCTACTCTTCTACAATAATGTTTTCTGGTAAAATTTTTCCTAACTTTCTAAGCAGAAAAAGAACCGAATTTATTTTGAATAAAGTTTTTTAATACTTATAAATATTGTTTGATTACAACAACTAGAAATAATAGTATGTAAGAAAAATTAGAATACTTCGAGTATTAAAACGATACACACTGTATACGTTTTTTTAAATGACACTATAATATATATAATAAGGCAAGCAACATCTCAACAGCACTTTTAAATCTCTGCTTAAAACTTATTTTTTTAGGGTAGCTTTTAATTTGACTAATTGTAATTTTACATAGTGCTTATTTTATTGTCTATTTTTGTTGCTTTAATTTTAATCTTTATATTATGTGTGTAATTTTGTTGCTTTCATTTTGCTTTTGTAAAGCGCTTTGAGATGTTCTTTTAAAGGCGCTATAGAAAATAAAGGTTATTATTATTATTATTATTATTATTATTATTATTAATTGATATTTAAGATTAAATTACATTTAATTTAGTAGAGCTCAAATTTTAACCGTTCTCATGATAAATTCTTACTTTTTTCATTTATTTAGCTTTTTTTTTTTTTTTTTTTTTTAATAAATTGAGCTGTGTATTATTTTTAATAAACATTTCAAAAATAAATCGAACAAAAAAAAAAGGAACAAATGAATCCGCTTCACTTTCGAACGATCTGCATGAGGTCAAGTGTGAACGCTTGTCTTAATTTCCCTCCACTATAATTAATTTACTTTTAATGAAAAATGATCTTGTGATCTTTGTAAATGAACTGAAGTACAACCTGTCTGTACAAGCAGCATTGTGGTTTTGAGGCATTGAGAGAAACGGGAACAAAATATTGTTATTCATACTGATGTACTGTATGTGCAGACATTCACTGTGTCGTACAAAAGAAGAAGCAGAAAGAGGAAAAAAAAACGACCCTTAAAGTGGTTTTACTTCATAACAGCGTGGTATAAAATACCCAGAACATGACTTTCAGAGATAGAAGGACAAATAAGATCATACAGCAGAAGCAGCACAGCAAACTGGAGCAAATCTCCACTAAGAACTGGCAGGATTGGATTAAATAAGAACTAGAGCTGAGACACTAAATCCAGTCATGATGGAAAAATGCTCCTGGACATTTATAAAGTTAAAGGCCGTGGTCATGAAAGTCAGACTTTCACTAGTTTCTGCTTATTGCAGTTCGTGTTCTGCTGCACTTTAAAGTCCTGGATGTGTTTTTTATGCTACATTTCTTTCTCGATAAAACTTTCAGTACTGCTACGATTCAGAATTACAGGCTCAGGCATATACTCTCTCACTCTCTCACTCATCTTCTACTGCTTATCCGAACTACCTCGGGTCACGGGGAGCCTCAGCCTATCTCAGGCGTCATCGGGCATCAAGGCAGGATACACCCTGGACGGAGTGCCAACCCATTGCAGGGCACACACACACACACTCTCACACTCCGGACAATTTTCCAGAGATGCCAATCAACCTACAGTACCATGCATGTCTTTGGACCGGGGGAGGAAACCGGAGTACCCGGAGGAAACCCCCGAGGTACAGGGAGAACATGCAAACTCCACACACACACAAGGTGGAGGCGGGAATCGAACCCCCAACCCTGGAGGTGTGAGACGAACGTGCTAACCACTAAGCCACTGTGCCCCCCCGGCTCAGGCATATAATAATTCACTAATTTAAACAAGAACATTTATCATAAACAGCCATCTATTTATTTTCTGGAGTGTCAATAATAAACAGGGTCCTGAGAAACCTGGTCCTGTAATCATAAATCAGAATCAGAATCAGAATCAGAAAGGTCTTTATTGCCAAGTATGTTTTCACATACAAGGAATTTTTTGTAGTACAGGAGCTCCACAGTGTAAACATATAGCAATGGTAAGACATGAACACATAAATAATAGACAGTTGTATGTGCAAATTGTAATATAAGTGTGCAAATTAAAGTAAAGATGTGCAAATTCAAATGTAGATGTGCAAAATAAAATATAAATGCGTACTTGCAGACAATGTAAGAATAGGTTTTGTTCTGTGTATGTTAGGTGTTCATCAGATGTATGTTAAGTGTTCATCAG
The DNA here is from genome assembly GCF_030014155.1 of Tachysurus vachellii. Taxonomy (NCBI): domain Eukaryota; kingdom Metazoa; phylum Chordata; class Actinopteri; order Siluriformes; family Bagridae; genus Tachysurus; species Tachysurus vachellii. The sequence continues at coordinate 15,133,129 of NC_083485.1, forward strand.
ATGTATGTTAAGTGTTCATCAGATGTATTGCCTGAGGGAAGAAACTGTTCCTATATCTGGTCGTTTTGGTACTCAGGGCTCTGTAGCGTTGGCCAGATGGCAACAGTTCAAATAGTAAGTGTGCTGGATGTGAGGGGTCCAGAGTGATTTTCTTTGTCCTTTTGCTCACTCTGGAGAAGTACAGGTCTTGGAGTGTAGGGAGAGTTGTGCCAATGATTCGCTCAGCAGTCCGAACTACCCTCTGTAGTCTCCTGAGGTCGGATTGGGTGGCTGAGCTAAACCAAACAGTCACTGATGTGCAGAGGATGGATTCGATGATTGCAGTGTAGAACTGTTTCAGCAGATCCTGTGGCAGGTTGAACTTCTTCAGCTGGCGAAGGAAGTACAACCTCTGCTGAGCCTTTTTCACAATGGAGTCAATGTGAATGTCCCACTTCACGTCCTGGGAGATTGTGGTTCCCAGGAATCTGAATGACTCCACTGCTGTCACAATGCTGTCCATGATGGTGAGTGGGGGGAGAGCAGGGGGGTTTCTCCTGAAGTCCACGATCTTCTCCACTGTCTTGAGCGTGTTCAGCTCCAGGTTGTTAAGGCCGATCAGTGTGGTGTCGTCTGCGAACTTCAGGAGCTTGACAGAGGGGTCATGAGAGGTGCAGTCATTCGTGTACAGAGAGAAGAGCAGTGGGGAGAGAACACAGCCCTGGGGGGGCGCCAGTGCTGATGGTGCGGGTGCCGGATTTGAGTTTCCCCAGTCGCACTAGATGCTGCCTGTCTGTGAGAAAGCTGGTGATCCACTGACAGACAGAGGAGGGCACGGATAGCTGGGTTAATTTGGGCTGAAGGAGTGATGGGATGAAAGACTCCAAACATCATAATTAAGAGCTCTTAATTTAGCCTAAAAATGTCTAACTATGAATCTTATCTTCAGAGTGATTCAGGACTCAAATCAACTCTGAACAAGGACAATACAACAATGTTTATTTTAGAAAGGAGGCGGGGTTTAACTCGTTAATAGGTGACATTCTTTTGACAACTCTTTGTGATTGGTCCAATAAAAAATAGAAGCGCTTTTAAAATCTGCTCTATTATAAACCTTGACTTTGTCTCTATGTTAAGATATTTGAGACTATATGGTGTAGGGATTACGTTTGTGACCGAACGTAGTGGTGTGGTGTTTTAAGGGTTAAGATGCTTTATGAAGAGCATTTATCTTTACTAGGATGGGGGACTCGAGTCATATGACTTGACTCGAGTCAGACTTAAGTCACAAATTTGAGACTTGAGACTTGCTTGACAAATATTAAAAAAGTTTCGACTTGACTTTGACTTGACATTCATGACTTGAGACTTGACTCGGACTTGAGTTAGATGACTCAGAGATAGGTGACTGGACTTGACTCGAGTCAGACTTAAGTCGCAAATTTGAGACTTGAGACTTGCTTGACAAATATTAAAAAAAGTCTCGACTTGACTTTGACTTGACATTCATGACTTGAGACTTACTTGTGACTTGCATGTGTGTGACTTACTCCCACCTCTGCTAGGATCTTCTCTTTAATTTTAAAGTGATTTTAAAGAATTATCTTGGAATTTCGTCACCATGAGAAACTCTATACACTGAGAATTTTCATGAATACGAGCCCTGGAGTGTATCCCAGGAGACAAGGCAGGGGACATTAAGGACAGTGTGCCAACCAAATAGAGGCCATTTCTTAAAAAACATCTATTCATGCAGAGCAAAGTGTGAATAAGCTGTTCCTATAGAAACCGTAACTCATTAGAAGAAGAGTGTTAATATAATCGTGATACAGTTTCTAAAGGCTGAAACTGAGATTGAAAAATTCTGCTAAATTTCCAAGTTGGAATTTAATGGCATGTTGCCTTATATTTAAAAGGTGCCCTCTTCAATAAGCAGACATAACACATCTATGGACGTAACGCAGTCTATAAAAGAGTTCAGAGCCACATTTTAGGCTTGGTGTTCTATAAAAGACTCCACACAATGAAAGTATTCTGTCCAATTTATTTTAGAGCAGACTTTCTAGGCAGCGAGCCAAAACTACGAAGGCGTTTCAGATAAAATTAGGATGGATTTCGGCTCCGGCACAAATTTTAATTCATCAGAATAAATCACACAATAAAGCGAGGCCGGGTTAAAGCATAACTGGAATGAGATCGCTCCTAAGTTTCAATTAGCTAATTTACAGGCTTTGTTTTAGTCCTCGCAAAAACGCCCAAAAAAGGTATCATTAGATTTTAGCCAAAAGGAACAAATCATGAAATCAAAACAACCTGCATGTCTTACTGGATCAACAGAAAGAGAAAGAAAGAAAGAAAGAAAGAAAGAAAGAAAGAAAGAAAGAAAGAAAGATTAAGTAAAGAAAGAAAGAAAGAAAGAAAGAAAGAAAGAAAGAAAGAAAGAAAGAAAGATTAAGTTAAGAAAGAAAGAAAGAAAGATTAAGTTAAGAAAGAAAGAAAGAAAGAAAGAAAGAAAGAAAGAAAGAAAGAAAGATTAAGTGAAGAAAGAAAGATTAAGTGAAGAAAGAAAGAAAGAAAGAAAGAAAGAAAGAAAGATTAAGTGAAGAAAGAAAGAAAGAAAGAAAGAAAGAAAGAAAGAAAGAAAGAAAGAAAGATTAAGTGAAGAAAGAAAGAAAGAAAGAAAGAAAGAAAGAAAGAAAGAAAGAAGAAAGAAAGAAAGAAAGAAAGATTAAGTGAAGAAAGAAAGAAAGAAAGAAAGAAAGAAAGAAAGATTAAGTGAAGAAAGAAAGAAAGAAAGAAAGAAGAAAGAAAGAAAGAAAGATTAAGTGAAGAAAGAAAGAAAGAAAGAAAGAAAGAAAGAAAGAAAGAAAGAAAGGTTAAGTGAAGAAAGAAAGAAAGAAAGAAAGAAAGAAAGAAGAGTAATGAAGAAAGAAAGAAAGATTAAGTGAAGAAAGAAAGAAAGAAAGAAAGAAAGAAAGAAAGAAAGAAAGAAAGAAAGAAAGAAAGATTAAGTGAAGAAAGAAAGATTAAGTGAAGAAAGAAAGAAAGAAAGAAAGAAAGAAAGAAAGAAAGAAAGAAAGAAAGAAAGAAAGAAAAAGAAACTACACAGGCTACAAAAAGTTTAGTACAATCCCAGAATTCCATTCATTATATCAGATTATGACACATACATACATATATATCAATCTTGTATGATTATAAATCCACCAATCAGAAGACAAACCTGCATTTGTTTGTCCCGCCCCTTTTTTCTATTCAATTAAATCTATACTTTTGTGAATGGACAAGCTTTCAGCATCTGATCGATGTACAGAACAAACGTTCACCTGGTTCACCAATGGACAGAGATGTGTACTGTAAATATGCTCATTAGAATATTAGACCACGCCCACTTATACTCTCAAGCATCAAGGGCAAGCAAATCTCTCTAAAATAAGGCCGTAAAATTTTATAAATTTTATAAATTGATCATTGTGATTAATCATAAAACAGTTAGGTTTTTTTGCATTGTTTATTCATTCATATTTAACTACTGTTCAAAAGCAGAGGTTATAAGAAGTGCTTATACTGCATGTTATATCGCCTCATAACGCACTATGCGAATCGAGGCTTGGTGACGTGTTATGGCTCTTACAATAGCTTATAATGCATCATGATAACGATTCACAATGCAATATAAAGACAGCTACAGAGTATGATTCACTTTCATAAATGCTTATCAAGAGATTGAATGCATTATAACCAGATATGAACATGGTCCACGTTTATTATAGATATGTATAACCTTCTCATAGAGGCTCACCTACATTTTATGAGAAACAAATCTCTTCTGATGATTAAATACAAGAATATAAACATGAATTACTTAATTCATGCACCATAAAATGTCTTATGATGCTTTATAGTGCGTTATGGATATTGGATTTATAGATTATTAGCACTTGGTCAAATTTGAGACGGAGATACAGATTTATTATCATTCTGATTCTTTAATACAACATTAAACGATTCCACCCTGAACAGACGTTCATAAGCTTTCAGAGGTCAAAGTGCTGACACAGTAATAATCTGAGCACTAGGCAAAATAATTCACCCCACACACTGTAGCTTCTGGACTCAGCTTATAAAACATTATCCAATTCAAAGGAATTATAATGAACTGAAAAATAAACGTGGAGTCGGGTTTAAATAAAGCATACGCACGGAGGATAAGGCAGAACTTTAATCCTCTTTCTTATCCGCCGATAAACAGATGAGCGGACTGATGGACGTATAAAACTGGCATTTAGGTGGGATTAAGTGTTTAATCTTGGACACGCTACCAAGAGATTGGAAAAGAGAAATGATTCATTTCACCTTGCCAACGTCCTCCATCACATCCTCAAAGGAAGCGTGATATAGATTCATACTGTGTCAACGTGCACCAATTTACAAAACCATCTGTCTCCGCCGCATCCCCTCCATCCTCCCGCTTATTTGCTTTGTGTGTAAAATATGAGGAACGGCGATATTCCGTGGTGTTCTCCGTCCCCCGAGCCGCTCCGCCTGCTGAGACTCGGATGTCCCTGGGCGTCCGGCCAGACGTTAGAGAGCGAACATCGTCTCTGCTGTTTGTAATTCATTATCAACGTCCCACCGACTGTTCAGCACATGCTCTGTCCTGCTGACCTGAAACGTCACCTTATACTCTCTGTTTTATAAGATATACAGTATAAAGAGCTGCAGCACTCTATAGAGCTCTGATTGGACAGAAGGTGTGGATTTATTTTGTGATCTTATGTAAAAAAAAATAAAAGGTTCTGCGTAATTTAACATTTATAGAAAGAGTCTCCAGTGTCAGGGCTTTGGAACAGGACAGATGAGGTAGAGAGAGGAAAGACAGACAGACAGACAGACAGACAGATAGACAGGCAGACAAACAGACAGACAGACAGACAGACAGACAGACAGAAAGACAAACAGACAGACAGACAGACAGACAGACAGAAAGACAAACAGACAGACAGACAGACAGACAGACAGACAGACAGACAGGCAGACAAACAGACAGACAGGCAGACAAACAGACAGAAAGACAAACAGACAGACAGACAGACAGACAGACAGACAGACAGAAAGACAAACAGACAGACAGACAGACAGACAGACAGACAGACAGACAGAAAGACAAACAGAGAGACAGACAGAAAGACAAACAGACAGACAGAAAGACAAACAGACAGACAGAAAGACAAACAGACAGACAGACAGACAGTCAGATAGACAGACATACAGACAGACAGACATACAGACAGACAGACAGACAGAGAGAAAGACAAACAGACAGACAGAAAGACATACAGACAGACAGAAAGACAAACAGACAGACAGACAGTCAGACAGACAGACACACAGACAGACAGTCAGACAGACAGACAGACAGACAGACAGACAGACATACAGACAGACAGACAGACAGACAGACAGAAAGTAAAGAGATATTGAGAAAAGTTGCAAACATAAAGTTGAGTAAACTTGCAGTAAGAAAGGAAAAGAAGAGAGAACTAGTTGTAGTCGAACTGTAACTGTGACATTAATAATGTGTTGGTGTGTGTTGAGTGAGAGTTTCAGCGTGTTCAGGGCTCAGAGCTCACTGTACACTTTTACTCTGGAGTCCTTATTAACACGCTGCTGTTGCTGCTGTGCTGGTTTTTCTCTGAAGCAGATATCAGACAGTAACATGTTCCTGTACTGCAGCTCTGTGTCCAGGAAGCTTCTCCCACAGCACACAATCAACACACAATCAACACACAATCAACACACAATCAACACACAATCAACACACAACCAACACACAATCAACACACAATCAACACACAATCAACACACAATCAACACACAATCAACACACAACCAACACACAACCAACACACAATCAACACACAATCAACACACAACCAACACACCCTCCCCACATTCCTATATATATCTTTATACATATCCTAAATATATCATTTTTAAATAAGCGGAAATCGTCTCCAGGTCGTAAAACTTACAGCCGGCTACAAAGCATCGCCACTCGAGACTCTTTACAGAAACATCAAACAAACATCTCATTATTAGACTGATGTGGAACAGTGTGACGGAGCTGTTACTATAGAAACAACCTGTAGTGTTAGAGATAATTAACAAGCTGCTTCTGATTAGAGAATGTAGCCATGCTGCGGTACGCGTCATCTTAATCAGCGCTCATTCTCTGTTAAAAGAAACATTAATTGACTATAGTTCATGTGTGTGATAGCGTGTCGCAGCTCACGCCGCATACACACTGCTTCAAATTCCTGCACCACAATGCAACGTCAGAGCCACGAGACTTGACAAATTCATTTCAATTCAATTCAAGTTTATTTGTATGGCTGTTTTTACAGTTGTCATTGTCTCAAAGCAGCTTTACGGAACAAAAACACAGAACAAAAGGTTCTTATAAAGAATAATATAAAGATTAATAGAATACAAAATTCAAGATTACTATTAGATATATTTAAATGTGTTTGTATTTATCCCCAATGAGCAAGTCTGCGGTGACTCAGGTGACTGTGGGGAGGAAAAACTCCTTCTTTTCCAGCAAAAAGAACCGGGTGCTGGTTCAGAGCTAGCACTGGTGCTGGTTCACAGTTGGTTCCACTGGAAAACCTTCTAAGAGCCGGTTTGTCTTTCCACCGGCTAGAGAGCATCACAGAGCCGAGTCTGACGTCACTGTATACGTGTCACGTTACACAGCAACGTTAGCGCAGCAGCGACAAACACAAACACAACAACAATGGCGGATGTTGCTTTACTGTTAATGCTCATGGCTTTGTGAACCTACATTAACACCCAAACGTGACGAATCCGACGTGTACGTGCAGCTCCATGTAATCTGTATAAACGGAGGTTGTTATCGAGAAAGTACATAACGTTATTTTATCATTAATGCAGAAAAAAGTTAGCCTTAGCATGTAGCTACTTACTATCATGTGTGCTTATAATGTATCATATTGCGGTAAAGTAAAAGTGTATTAAACATTAGTATACTTAAGGTACATTAACAAATGCGCTAACTGTAGCCCCGCCCACAGCCCCGCCCACAGCCCCTGACACAAGCGGTTCTTAAGTCTAGACCAGCAACGTTTTGGTGCTACTTAAGAACCACTTTTCCTGGTTCAGAGCCGGTGCTTTGGCTGTCGAAAAAGAAAGAACTGGTTCTAAATTAGGCTCCGAACCAGCACTCAAACTGCCTCGGTGGAAAAGGGGCATTGGATGGTAAAGGAAGGAACCTTGAGAGGAACCAGACTCAAAGGGGAACCTCATCCTCATCTGGGTGACACTGGGGGTGTGATTATAAATATACAGTCTGATAAATGTTGTATCGATGTAAAAGACCACATGCCTTTCCTTCTTGGCTTTTCCTTATTGGAGAAACTCATAAAGTTGTTCATCTGGACTGGCTGTGTCAAGGTGATCGTACGGATGATGGTGCGTACGTACATACGTGTGTGTGTGTGTGCGTGTGTATGTGTGTGTGTGTGTGTGTGTGTGACGGGTGGACAGCTGGGTAACACGTGAACAGTATAGTACCTTAAAGTGCTCTAATGAAAACTGGAAGCTCTCGAGACACAAAAACAAGCTGCATTCAGCCCACGGCGAGGTCGCGCTCGTGCCCCGTCACCACCTCAACCTTTAATCATTCACACCATCGCACGGCTCTGCACTCCCACGTGAAGTTAAAGGGATCAGGGTGAAAGCCTGAGAGAGAGGATAAGAGCTCTTCTCAGCACAGCTGCTGCTGACTAAACAGAGCACGGTGACTCTCCTGTCCTAGTGCACAACAGCACAACACAACACAACACACAGCGTACTGCTCGGGTCAGCAAAATAAAACAAACTGGAACAACTTCTCAGTACAGGAGTCAAACTTCAGGTTAAAGAAGTCAACCTTCTATTTTCCCATAAAACCCTGAAAAAATAAACTGATTGTTTTTAACTTACACCACAGATATTCATCAACGCTTACAGAAAGACACAGAAAGTGCTTTTTTTTATCCATTTCTTGTTACATTACATCTCACTCATCTTCTACCGCTTATCCGAACTACCTCGAGAACATGCAAACTCCACACACACAAGGCGGAGGCGGGAATCGAACCCCGACCCTGGAGGTGTGAGGTGAACGTGCTAACCACTAAGCCTACATTACATCTACGTTCTCATTATCTCTCTTCATCTCTCTGTTCTGTTCTCCGTTCATCCAATCACCAGTCTGGGTTTCTACCAAATCCCGCCCACATTCTCTTTTTGTTTCTAAAATAAAGGAAGATCTGTGGAATTTGTTTATAGCAGCGTTTTTAATTTTGATTGTAATTTAGAAAAGAATTTCTTACCTAATTTATATACCTGAATTGTAAACATGAAGGTAAAATATATTCAACACAAATTCTTTCTATTTTAACCTTTTACCATTAAACAAGTGAAAAAAAAAAAAAAAACTAAATAAATAAATAAAAATGAACAAAAATAAATAAAAAAAAATGTGCCGTGTTCGTGCTGCTCTAAGGCTTATTTGTTTGCTTGTTTATATGTTTACTTTTAAAATGTTTTTTGAATTTTTTTTAACAGATTTTACTGAAAAATGTAAAAAAGAAAATTATTTACATCTACGTAAATAAATAGATAAAAACAAATACGGCTAAATAAATAGACAAATAAATAATTCCATTCCTCAAGTTTATTTATTTATTTATTTTTATAAAAATATATGTTTATGATTTGCATTGCCTTGATGTATTATAGTTTATTTTATTTAAATAATAATAATAATAATAATAATAATAATAATAATAATAATAATAATAATAATAATAATAATAATAATTATTATTATTATTATTATTATTATTATTATTACTCCGGTTTCCTCCCCCGGTCCAAAGACATGCATGGTAGGTTGATTGGCATCTCTGGAAAATTGTCCGTAGTGTGTGATTGTGTGAGTGAATGAGTGTGTGTGTGTGTGTGCCCTGCGATGGGTTGGCACTCCGTCCAGGGTGTATCCTGCCTTGATGCCCGATGACGCCTGAGATGGCACAGAGGCACAGGCTCCCCGTGACCCGAGGTAGTTCGGATAAACAGTAGAAAATGAATGAATGAATGAATGAATAATAATAATAATTTCAAGGCCAACTTGATGTAAGGTTCATTTTCAGTATTAAGTCATCAGTTCATTCCTGCAGCTAAATCTATATGTTTTTCTTGACATAAGAAGAGCCTCGACTCCTTCTTCACCGTTTCAGGTCCTGAAAGCTTCAGTAGTTCCAGCACCAGAGACCTGACGTACTGATGACTGCACGCTAATCACACAGATGGACAGTGTTTGAAGAGGGCCAGTATTTTCGAAAGCATTCAAATAAATAAATAAATAAATAAATAAATAAATAAATCAAACAAGGTCACGTTGCCGGTGGCTTTGTCTAAATCCATAAAAAAAAACAATAACCTCAATGATGAAAGCTCGGGTAATTGAACAATTTCGTCTCTCGGAGCAGGAAGGAAAGGTGCGAGTGTTATCTGCTTGCTCTGGTGCACCGTGCTGCAAATTAAATATTAGGACGTTTTAACGCCAGCAGGAAGTCTTATTAAACCTGGAAAATGAAATCTCTGCCGTTCGGCTGGTTTGCAAGGACTTCATTAAAATGCACACAATTAAAAATGTTCCAGGTTCTAAGAGAATCATGGCTTGAGTTTAACGTGCTGCATTGTGATGCTGTAATTTGTCTGCCACAGCGTACGCCAGCTCCAGTGTGCAGCATTAGCCCGATTCTGCCACAGGCCCAGGACTGAATTAAGGAGAATCAAAGTGTGAGATCCCACTGCGGTCCAGCCACCGCAGGGGAGCCGAGCGGAGAGAAATCTGTAGTGGTGTGTGTAGGAGAAAGAACTCACGCTCCAGTGGGAATAAATAAATAACATTCGACAGGGCAGGATGCCCGCAGACACCCGCATGGACGAACAGGACAAGCCAGTCATTTCAATTCGAGACCATTTTAGTTCTCAGAAGGAAAACACTCTCACTCTCTCTCATTCATCCATCTTCTACCGCTTATCCGAACTACCTCGGGTCACGGGGAGCCTGTGCCTATCTCAGGCGTCATCGGGCATCAAGGCGGGATACACCCTGGACGGAGTGCCAACCCATCGCAGGGCACACACACACTCTCATTCACTCACACACTACGGACAATTTTCCAGAGATGCCAATCAACCTACCATGCATGTCTTTGGACCGGGGGAGGAAACCAGAGCACCCGGAGGAAACCCCCGAGGCACAGGGAGAACATGCAAACTCCACACACACAAGGCGGAGGTGGGAATCGAACCCCCAACCCTGGAGGTGTGAGGCAAACGTGCTAACCACTAAGCCACCGTGCCCCCCTAGAAGGAAAACACTAAAGGTACAAATATGAGAACTGTTTCTGTGCGTAAACATCGTACATCAGATCCATGGAGCGCCAGAAGCACCAAATGGACCAAAAACATGGATCTCAGAGCCGAGCTTCAGAAAAGCGTCACAATGTTTACATGGTTATCATCGCTCAAGTTCATTAAGCATTCAAAATCATCCTCAGGATCTTACTGTCCAGGACACTGAAACAGACTCACAGGAAAATATGCAGGATTTTATCTCCATGAGTCTGATCTAAAGTGAGTCTGATCTAAAGTGAGTCTGATCTAAAGTGAGTCTGATCTAAAGTGAGTCAGGACTCTGTTGTTCTCTCGGTGTGTTTTAGACGTGTGTTTGTGCCTCTGTTTATAATCTTACACTGAATTTTAGTGTTTAAGATAAATCTGAGCTGCTTTTTAGATGAACAAACACTCAGAGCGTCTCAGAGAGCAGAACTGGGTTTGATATCAACATTTACTCTGAACATACAAACATTAGTGTGGAAACAAACGAACCGTATGAATCTATCACCTCTAGTATTGTAGAGAAAAACAGAAATAGTGATGAAACAAGACAAATTCTTAAAGTCCTGAGTGTTTACTTTCATACGAGCTTCATATTAACACCACTGTGGAGTGAGACGTGAGGAAGAAATGACCAAAAAATAAATAAATAAAAAATAAATTGAGGAATCAGCTGATGCTAAAATAATGAAAAACAGCACATTTAGATGTTGTTGTGTTGCAGCGACTCTCCTACAGCGCTACAGGAACACGATCGTACTTCCTCCTCTTGACTAAGCGTTTATACAGTAAGACCAGGCGCTGATGGATGATGGGAGCACTGGGTGAACTGAGCACACCGCGTTCCCGGCAACTTAACGCTAAAGCCTCCGAGGTGTGTCAGCACAAAGCCATGTGTTAGTCCTCAGTTACTCTAAACGTCACCCCTTGTCCTTCTCATGCTATTAGCGTATGAAATAACAGACGTCCTGCGTGCGACCTCACGTCCTGATCCACGGATGACATGCAGATGGAGTCTACGTTAGAGTTCACCTTCTCTAGGGTTAGAACAAAAAAATAAAAACAGGAAAAACACAAAGCAGGAAATACAGAATCAGGAGCAACTGCTTTAAAAAAATGTAATATTTAGTATATTTTTTTAATACAGAATAAACTGAATAGAAACAATAGTGAAATCATTCCATCACACTTTTTCCGATTTGTCCAGTAACATGATGGGTCACTTCATCCACCAACATCTCACACACACACACACACACACACACACACACACACACACACACACACACAACTAAAACATTAAACCTCTCTTTTTTTACTCCCCAGCGGCCAAAACTAACACACTCGCTTCAATTACTCAAGCGTCAGTCAGAGACGGTGGCGTCGTAGCCTCCAGTGGGAATCAATCAATTTCTTTTCTCTCACACACACCGACACACACACACACACACACACACACACACACACACACACACATCTAATATAAGGGTAAGTGTTCAACTAAAGGAGAAGCAAAATGGGGCATAAAGACAATAATTCCAGACAAATAGATTAGAAAATGATGCTAACGATATTCAAAGTGAAGTCCAGAAGAGGAAGAAGAGCCTCATGCTTCATGTTCTTCTTTCAATTTCAGTCAACCACGTAACCGTGAAATATTCAGAATATTCAGAATTATTCTGTAAATCAGGAGCTGTGCTAAAATTCTGCCTTCGAGGATGCAATGTTTAACACACAGCAGGTTTGAGCTTTGCTAAGACGCTCGCTGCAGAAATAGCCGCGAACACAACGATGCTACCGCGCTGATAAGACCGACTAGACGAGAAGTTGCAAAAATCAAAAAATGTTCAATGAACAAAATCTTTGTAGCGTTCTATTAGCGTCAAGAAACGTAATTAATCCACAATTAACAGAAAAATAAAAATAAAAACAAAATATCAAACATACAACAATTAACAATTGCTAATTGTTTATTTCTTTTATTTTTATTTATTTTTATTCTTCTTTTTCTTATTATTATATATTTGTTTCTTTTTCTCTCTCTTCGGTTTCCGTTGCTTTGAGCTTTCAGAAAAGCTGCTTTGAGACAATGGAAAATTGTTAAAAGCGCTACACAAATAAATCGAATTGTATTGAATTGAATTGCTCAAAACATGAATGACATTGAATTTAAAACCGATAAGACTAGATCGTATGTATTATAAGCCATTATAAGCTTATTATAAGTATTATATGAGTCATTAGCACAGTGGCTTAGTGGTTAACACGTTCGCCTCACACCTCCAGGGTTGGGGGTTTGATTCCCGCCTCCACCTTGTGTGTGTGGAGTTTGGAGTTTAGTGGTAGAAAATGAGTGAATGAATGAATGAATATGAGTCATTAATAAGGACAGCTGCAGACAGATTTTTCATGCTCAGATATTTTGAAGCATCACCTTATGCAGATGTGAGCGGTTAAAAAAAAAAACAAAAAAAAAGAAAAAGAAGGTTCCGGACGTGTTCTGAACGTCACGAGCTCAAGTCATGTCTAAACACTTCAGAGTCAAACCCCTTTCATTTGCATCCTGCCTTTATGAACATCCAACTAATTAAAGCAACCTTTATGAGCTCTTCAGTCCCATAAAGACTCCAGGACTTTTTTCCTTTTCTTCTTCTACACATCCAACATCGACGTGACCTCCATTTCACGTCCCATTATCACGGTTTGCACCTTACAGGCTCGTAAAGGCCGCGGGTCTCGCCTTACAAATTTAACTCAATAACACGCTATAGCACTATTTACTTTCAGGTTCCTCCTACAAAGGAATTAGTGTCTTTACGAAAAACAATGCCTCGTTAATTTACGGGTGGATCCATAAAAGCAGCGTCCGGCTTCTATACGGGATTAAAAGAGGGCATCCGGCCAAGAGACGACGATAATGTATTTAAAGTGGCGCATTAACAGGATAAACAGTTGGCTTTATAGTGAAAGTCCACTGGCTTTTGCTGAAAAAGCAGCAAAATCCCATTAATGAAGCCATTAGGCAGCTGATTACATTGTGCTGCTTGCTGAGGTGCTTCCCAGAACAGGCTGAAGTGGAAAACAGGACACGGTCATATAAACAGGTACGTAGCATTAACGCTTCCTGCTGTGCACAAGCATCGGAGGCTTCCTTGTATTCCGTTTAACTGCAACACTAATCCTGCCGGCTGCACTTTACTTAATGGCAGCATTCAAGTAGCTGCGCAAGACTTAAATAACAACTGACATTAAACCTGCATCAGCATTCATCACTTGGGTGTCAGTTAATAACGCTACAAAAGAGTGACATACAGTACTGTATGTCCCTATAATATATAATTTCCCTGTAATACCCTAATTATACTTTTTTACTTAAATGACTTAAAGTGTTCATAACACTACATTAGGCATACATAGACCATCTAGGATAACTGACACAAGTCTACATAAACACTTATCATTTGGAGGTCAGCTCATGGCACTACAGTATATAAAAGGCTATATGAGCTCTACATAAACCATTCATAACAACTGATATAAATCTGCACAGACATTTATGGTTCATTAACATTTTGCATTACATTAGACATACATAGGCATTGCACATGCATGACATAATACTTAATACTTCTAATACTGACACGATACTTAATGACTGTGTTGAAGCCAAATCTGCCAATTAGAAATGATCTTATTTGGCCAAAGGTCAAGTCTGGGTCAAGCTCGACTACAAATCAGCCTCCAGACCCCGACCCCCAGTCCTCTGCCCCTCCCATCCCAGACCGCCACTATGAGGCTGCTAGCTGTGCTAACATGCTAGCTTCAGTAGCAGGCGTGTAGCAGGGTTGTGTTTATCTGGCACGCTGTTTCTAAGCCATCAGGAAAACACTGCAATAATTAGAATCCTGCTTAGATCATTTGTACTAACAAACATGAGACAAATATGTACATCGCCGTCCAAGAAGCCCAGAACAACAGGCAGTGAGCACACACACACACACACACTCACACACACACACACACACACACACACACACAGTACTGTTCAAAGTGGCATATGGTGCACAGGGGGGTAGAGAGAGAATCTGTGTGCTTCCTGTTACAGGATACATGCATATTACAGTGTACCAGCCAACACACACACACACACACACACACACACACACACACACACACACACATTCCCATTCCTCAGACACTATATTTCACTACAGCTACTCTACAAAACTCCATCCTAACAGATCTACGGCACCACGGCAACGAAACAGAATTTATCGGTGTTAATTTGATTCTGTTTCTAATACCCCTTACACCCCTCACCCCCCCTCCCAGACCCACACAAACAGAGCTAAGTCTACAGTAGCAGTCAGAATAATAGCAAGTAAGGTAATGGAATAAGGAGCGCGGCTCGGTAAATAACAGCGACCTAAAGCCAGGACCTTTTACGCATAATTACATTACAATACGGAGCGAGTGAAAGATTATACCCTCTGACGAGCTCCAGGCAGGAACGATTTTTTTTCCTGGAGTAGTGCTGTGACTTTGGGATCGTTATTTTATTATTATTTTTTTTCTAAAATAAAACTTCTTATGAAAGATATATAAGGTCATAATGACCTATGAATGCATTTCCTACCTGCTATTATACCTTCATAATGTATTACACACCCAAACACACGCTGTTGAAATGATTCATGGAAAGGTGATATGGTTTAGAGCAATATTTTTAAAGCCTTTTATATAAACTGCTAACATTATAAGTAGCGTTTAGAGCTCATTATATCGCCGATACGACCTCGGCTCACTTCGCACTTCGTTTTGTTCAGCTGTAATTCTTTCTTTTTTTTTTTTTTAAATAGCTAAATTTCAATCAATTTTATTGTAGAGTGTAGAATACTGACATATGTGCAATTAATCTAATTCGCTATAACATTACAACACATACATTTATAATAAAGAAATATTATTATTATTATTAAAGTATTATTTAGCTAATGCTTTATTGATAAAAAAAAATAAAAAAACAAATCCTGGTGTCCTAATAGCACATGGATTTTCTATGAATGGTGTTATAATGCATTATGAACTCTTTGAAAGAAAACATACCAGTAGATAAATCCATACAAGTATTTTAATTGCCACTATACTGTAAGTGTGAGTGTGGGGCACGGTGGCTTAGTGGTTAGCACGTTCACCTCACACCTCCAGGGTTGGGGGTTCGATTCCCGCCTCCACCTTGTGTGTGTGGAGTTTGCATGTTCTCCCCGTGCCTCGGGGGTTTCCTCCGGGTACTCCGGTTTCCTCCCCCGGTCCAAAGACATGTATGGTAGGTTGATTGTCATCTCTGAAAAATTGTCCGTAGTGTGTGATTGTGTGAGTGAGAACATTTGGGCGTGAACAATTCAATTCAACAATAAAAACAATTCATCATCATTCACATCATCGTAAAGTTTGCAAAAGGCACTGAATAGATTTTATTTAAAGAAAAATACACAAAAATTATTTTTAGTTGTGTAGCAAGATCAAAATTCAAAGCAAAAAAAAAAACATGCTGATTTTTGTTTGGATTATTATTTGCTGAAATGTTTTGTGCTTTTAGGTTTTAATAACTCAAATTATTCCAGGAACTAATTGAAAAAGAAGAAGTATTAGTAACAAAAAAAAAAAAAGTTTGTATTTTTTTCTTTTACACTTTTAAGCAGGATTTAACAACACAAAGCAGAGCTGATTATGAACAAATTTTTGGTGATTTCTGTCAGAATCTTTATTTAATTTTTGCTTTTTTATTTTTTGCGTTTTTTATTTTTTTTTTATTTCTGTCAGTTTTCCCCCCTATTAACCGGACCACTTTTATTGATGCAGAAAAGGAAATTCACACGGGGCAAAGAAAACGGTGCTCAACAAATAAACATAATTAAATATTAAATGAAAAAGTTTAAAAGATCCTAACTGAGATTAGTTTTTTTCCCTGCAATCAAAGCGGTCGCACGTTCGTTAATTCAGTTACGACTGAGGTTATGTACTGTATTAAGAGGTTAGGTTAGAAATTAGTGTTCGATTTTTTTCGGAAATTAAACCAAACTTAATCACAAACGGGAAAGGGGAAAAAAAATAAATATAAATTCTGTGCATGGAGATGATTGGTTGTTGTGTTAAGTGTTTTCTGTATAAGACAGCAACAAATAAGAGAAAAAATAGTTTTTTTAATTTATTGTTTATTAAAGTACCACAGACATTTTTGATTGTTCATTTTAGGTACATTGATGTCCAAAAAACAAGTTTCTTCCTGTTCTTGCTTATAATTTTGCACAATTCTCTCTCTCTCTGTGTCTCTCTTTCTCTTTGTCTCGCTCTCTCTCTCTTTCTGTTTCTCTTTCTCTCTCTCTCTCTTTCTCTGTTTCTCTTTCTCTCTGTCTCTCTCTCTTTCTCTGTTTCTCTTTCTCTCTGTCTCTGTCTATCTCTCTCTGTGTCTCTCTTTCTCTTTGTCTCGCTCTCTCTCTCTTTCTCTGTTTCTCTTTCTCTCTGTCTCTCTCTCTCTTTCTCTGTTTCTCTTTCTCTCTGTCTCTCTCTCTCTCTTTCTCTGTTTCTCTTTCTCTCTGTCTCTGTCTATCTCTCTCTGTCTATCTCTCTTTCTCTTTGTCTCTCTCTGTCTCTCTTTCTTTCTCTGTTTCTCTTTCTCTCTGTCTCTCTGTCTCTCTCTCTCTTTCTCTGTTTCTCTCTCTCTCTCTCTCTCTCTCTCTCTCTTTCTCTGTCTATCTCTCTTTCTCTTTGTCTCTCTCTGTCTCTCTTTCTCTGTTTCTCTTTCTCTCTGTCTCTCTCTCTCTCTTTCTCTGTTTCTCTTTCCCTCTCTGTCTCTCTCTGTCTCTCTTTCTCTCTGTCTCTGTCTCTGTCTATCTCTCTCTCTCTTTCTTTGTCTCTCTCTGTCTCTGTTTCAAAAAAAAGAAAGAAAACATGTCATGAAGTACTTAAATATAAAATTTTATATCTTTACAAACAATTGTCAACTCCATATTATCTACATTATTAATGTTTATTATTAGCACGTGCTGTTAGTCAGTGTGAATGAGCTGTTACTATAGAAACGCTAAATTAAAAAAAAAAAAAATAAATGAATGAAGTCATTATGCTTCCATCAGAGTGTAAATATTTGACTTCTTACACAATACATAACATTAACTGGATCTCTCTCCATCCATCCATCCATCCATCCATCCATCCATCCATCCATATATTCTGTATATTTAATCCCCTTCTTTCCATTTTAATGTCTTACACGCACCTTCTTCCTTTCGTCATTCTCTCAGCATCACATTTCTCTTCCGCAGCTTTAAAAGGTCGTCCCTTAAAATCATCTTTCCATCCAAACCCTGAGCTCTGATCCGGCCAACTGATGCTGCACTGATGCTCCGACATCCAGCAGACTTCATCATTAAATTAATAACTCTGTAAAAGCTTTAACGATCGCTAAAAACGCCAGAATTTACCATTCGGATAAATTGCCTCTAATAAAACGTATTTATGACCAGAGTAACTGCGGGACTAATTTGCTAATAACTCAAGCGACCTCCTGGATCTCTGATCACAGCAGACAGGTCAAAGCAGTCGTACCTGGACACGTCCACGGAGAACCGCTTCGGTCCATGCGTTATAGTTGTCCATTAGAAAATGATTACATGCTGGAACACATTCCGGTTCTCCATAAAGTCCAGAGAAAGATCTTAAATTCAGGAAAAAAAAGCTCTTTAGCTCCATCACATCAGTCTGATCATGGTGTCGTGAACATGTAGTGCTTCTGACTTACTGGTGTTTCACCTCCACCTTAATCACTGATCATTGTTCACACTTAATGTAGAAATGCACCAGAATTCAGTCCATGATTAAAAATGACCTTTAAAATTATTTATTTATTTGTTTGTTTGTTTTATTCTCTGAGGTCTGGAGTGTCCTTAATTTGGTTCCTCGTTTGGTCATTTTTCAGTTTCTATTTCTGCTGTAATCTTTCAGAAAACATTAAACACAAATTATTTTGACTTTTTAACATTTGGGCGAGGGGGGCACGGTGGCTTAGTGGTTAGCACGTTGGCCTCACACCTCCAGGGTTGGGGGTTCGATTCCCGCCTCCGCCTTGTATGTGTGGAGTTTGCATGTTCTCCCCGTGCCTCGGGGGTTTCCTCCGGGTACTCCGGTTTCCTCCCCCGGTCCAAAGACATGCATGGTAGGTTGATTGGCATCTCTGGAAAATTGTCCGTAGTGTGTGATTGTGTGAGTGAATGAGAGTGTGTGTGTGCCCTGTGATGGGTTGGCACTCCGTCCAGGGTGTATCCTGCCTTGATGCCCGATGACGCCTGAGATAGGCACAGGCTCCCCGTGACCCGAGGTAGTTCGGATAAGCGGTAGAAGATGAGTGAGAGAGTGAGTAGGTTTTCCCCCCTATTAATCTAGACCATTAAGTAGAAGCAGTCTTAGTCTTAATCTCTCTGTGGAAAACCTTTGGACTGGGTTTTTAATAGTTTCAGCTATAACATTAACAAGCGCTACACTAAGCTACTGATTTTAGTAACCGATGCAGCTAAATATTTTTCACAATTACACAAATTGAAATAAAACCACACGTTAGCTTTCCTTTCTGAAACGTCTGACGTGTTTTTAACGTGTTTTTCTTCTGTTTTTTTTTTTTGGAAGCACGCCGATGACATCGCATAACATGCACTGATTGGTTTAAAGTAATAAATAAAGAGCACTTTTTCTACTTCGGTAAATCATCTGCGTCGTTGTCAATGAGGCAATTTGCTAATTAAACATTGTTTACTATTCTGCTTTGTCTGCTAGAAGCTTATTAACATCTGGAACATGGAATTATGCATTTTCACAGCCTCAGTCTCATTAGTCCTTTTGTGTGTGACTAGTTTTAGTTTTCTTCTCATTTTTTTTTTCGATCCTTCACAGTTTCTAGATAATGATTATGAATTCGTTCATGCTAACAAACGTCAACCTCTACGCAAATAGCCAATAAGACGTCGTCGCACTTGTGTGTGTCCGGTCGCCCTCGGATCCGAGCCGATGCACTCGATACCCAATTAAAACCGCAATATTATATTTGCCTTGTGTATCCTCCATGCCAAGCGTTTGCGGCATTGCCAGCATGTCGCCGGTTCAGAAAGCTCCAATCCACAAACATGGAAATCAATGGTGGCCTCATTACCAGCCTCTGCCTGAAAGTAACTGATAATCATAAAATCAATTCCAATCTGAACACGACTTCATATCAGCCAGATGCATTTGTTTGATGTTATTGAGTTATTGCTAAGTGGCTAAAGTTTGCTGCTTGTATAATGGACATGTCGAGTCACAAGCGATCTGAATAAAGTTCATAACGAATCACTGCTGTAAAAGTCGGTGATAATGAGCAGAATGGATAAAGGAAAAGATCGTTTGAAACAAAGAAAAAAGAAAAGAAAAAAAAAAAACGTTCAAATGATATCAGCCAGGCATGAAGGTCATCATGGTTTTGTACAGAAACGGTAGAAATTTTCTTCATCTGAACTCTGATCTGTGAAAAAAAGTACTTTGTACTTTGTTAAAGTTTATCTGATTGATGCCTCGAGCACAAAACACCTCATTGCTGAATAAAACACTGCTTGGAGAACACAAACAGGTTCATTAGCCAAGACTGCAAGTAAAAAAAGAAAAAGAAAAAAGAACAAAAAACTTAGATATTAATGCAGACTGTAATGAAAGTGTGTCTGACTGAATAGCACAAACTATTGGAGGAAAAGACTGTCTGTCTGTCTGTCTGTCCGTCTATCTATCTGTCCGTCTATCTATCTATCCGTCTATCTATCTATCTATCCGTCTATCCGTCTATCTATCTATCTATCTATCTATCTATCTATCTATCTATCTATCTATCTATCTATCTATCTACTGTATCTGCTCTATCTGTCTGTCTGTCTGTCTGTCTGTCTGTCTGTCTGTCTGTCTACTCTATCTATCTACTCTATCTAGCTGTCTATCTATCGTGTCTGTCTGTCTGTCTGTCTGTCTGTCTGTCTGTCTGTCTATCTATCTATCCATCTGTTTGTCTATCTATTATATATAATATTACAAATATATAAACATAACCTGGATAATATGACATAACATAACGTAACCTTCATAAAGCAAAATAAACATAACTTACATAAACAGGGCAGAAAACCAACCTGAGCATAACATACAAAACCTCATATAAACATAACATTGCCTACATAAACAGGCATAAGCATTACCTACAGTACATAACCTCCCATAACCTACATAACCTCATATATACTGATATAAACATAACATACATAACCTCATATAACCTAAATTACCCATTTAAACTTATGTATACATAACATTACTTACATGAACAGACAAAACATAACCATAATAACCTCATATAAACAGACATAACACAATGACACAAATAAAATCAGAGCCTTGATACACGAATATGAACAAAACCTAACCTACATAACATAACACAATCCTATGCCATAACCTGTACATAACCACACTTACCCTAACATATCCAACCAAATATAAACTTCATAACACACATTCATAACATTTATACACATGAACAGAAGCATAACATTAACAGTCATAACAATAACAGAAACAAGAAGATTACATTAGAAAACACTTTAGAGACACGACATAAAATGGCTTACGCAGGTTTTATGTAGCTCTACGAATGCCACTAAGTAATGTCACATAAAAAAGTAGTAAAATAATTACTTTTAGAAGAGCCATGAAAACAATATCGATGTATGTTTTAAATAAATCCTTGTTCCTGCTCGAGTCCTGAATATACTTTATAAGAGTGAAACGCATTTCACTTCATTTCTGGTTATTACTTTTATTTAAATGGAAATTTGAAATGTGTCTGAAATGAAAAGTTCGTCCACAGAGAAAGAAAAAAAAAAGCTCTCAGTTAAAGCGGCGTGATGGGAAACAGCCGTCTCACACAATCCCAGACTCAATTTTCAGTTCAAGTGTAAATTTTTTCCTCAGAAGCAAAAAGATTCAAAAGCCAAAAACTGCATAATCCAGTGTCTGTGCATAAGCCTGGGCTCTTGGCTTGTGAAATGATGATGAATTTAAAAAGTCTCGTTACAGACACGGCCACGCTGCTTATAACAGACGCTCGCCTGAAAATCCAATCTGCCGCGTGTCTGATACTGTAGATCTACTCTATATCTGTTTTGCCCTAGAGATATTAGCACTGGTCAGGGGACAGGCAGGGGGTAATAACACAAAATACATGCTCATATCAGGATTCTCATGTGATGTGTGTAAAGATTTTTTTTTTGTGTGTGAAGGTTTTTATATTTAAAAAAAAAAAAAGATAAATTGTATTTTAAATTATGGGGTCACGGTGGCTTAGTGGTTAGCACGTTCACCTCACACCTCCAGGGTTGGGGGTTCGATTCCCGCCTCCGCCTTGTGTGTGTGGAGTTTGCATGTTCTCCCCGTACCTCGGGGGTTTCCTCCGGGTATTCCGGTTTCCTCCCCCGGTCCAAAGACATGCATTGGCATCTCTGGATAATTGTCCTTAGTGTGTGATTGCGTGAGTGAATGAGAGAGTGTGTGTGTGTGTGTGTGTGTGTGTGTGTGTGTGCCCTGCGATGGGTTGGCACTCCGTCCAGGGTGTATCCTGCCTTGATGACCGATGTCGCCTGAGATAGGCACAGGCTCCCCGTGACCCGAGATAGTTCAGATAAGCGGTAGAAAATGAGTGAGTGAGTGAGTGAGAGTGTATTTTAAATTAGATTTGCAAAAATATTTTCACCGTAGTTAATATAAAACAAAAAATGCATCATTTTATTAATAAAATATAAGAAGCTATACTTACATTTGTATGTCATTCTTTAAAAATACTAAAATTTTATAGCTATTTATAAATATGTGCAACTATTAATATGTTTATTTCAGAGAAATATATTTCACTATCTGCACACTTTTGCATATACACGCTCACAGATGGCCACCATTGGCTAGCAATGTTGTGATTGACAGGGTGGAGAGAATATGACCCTCCCATCAAAAAGTTTTGCTCTTTGGAATCATTAAGAGTATGAGTCATAAACTGTCTTTTAAATTATATTTTTTATTAAATGTATTATTTATTTATTTATTTATCTATCTATCTATTTATTTATTTATTTATTTATTTATTTATTTTTATTCATAATAGTTATTTTTTTTATTTATTTTTTTATTTTTGATTTATAATATTTATTTTATTGTTTATTTATAATAAATTTTTTTATTTATATATTTTTTACTTATAATATTTATTTTTTTATTTATAATTTTTTTGTTATTTTTTTATTTATAATGTTTTTTTTTTTTTTTTTTAATTTATAATAATTTATTTATTTAGATTTTTAATTTTTTATTTTCTTTATTTTTAATTTTATGGTTGAAGGAATAAATGCAGTCCGTTTTCTAAAAAAAACAGACAGCTTGTGTTCGTGTCTGTATCATACTGTACGTATCTGATTTGAACATGTTATCTGCTCAATTCCGTATAACGTCCTCAGTACGCAGACTTAACCTACATCTCTATGGTGTTCAGTTCATCTGTATTCAGAGTGACTTCATCTTTTATTCCACATCTCCAGTAATCCTGCACGTTTCTCTTTGAGCAGGAGGAGGTTAGCGAGAGGCTCATCAGGTCTACTTGATTGCGAGGAGTTAATTAATTCGGGAGCCGAGGGACGACCGCACATGATTAACAGTTGGAGTGGTGGATTGGTGTGAAGCAGAGCTCACCAGGCTTTCTAACACATTAAATAAATCACTAACACACTGTAGTGTGTCATAAAGGCTTAATACAGCTCAGAGCAGCTCGACACTGCAGAAGTGACATAACCGATAGGTCTCCAATAACACAGACAAATGTTCCTCTGGGTCAAATTTAGGTTGTAACAGTAACCTGCTTCTTCACCACCACCTTGTTTCATTTCTTTACTCCTTGTATAGATCATGGGAATGGGAATCATAGGAATGGGAATCATAAGAATGGGAAAGATTTGAATGTTAATAGTGTGAATCAGAATCATGTGAGTTGGAATCATGTTTATGGAAATCATGGAATTGAGAAGCATGGGAAACAGAATCAAAGGAATGGAAATCATGGGGATGGGAATCATGTAAATAGGAATCATAGGAATGGGAATCATGTGAATAGGAATCATATGGACTCGGAATCAAAGGGATATGAATCATGGGAATCGGAATCAAAGGGAAGGGAACCATACAAATGGGATTGGGAATCATAGGAATTAGAATTATGGAAATTAGAATTATGGGAATCGTGGCATTGGGAATCGTGGGTGGGAATGGAAACCGTGTGAATGGGAATCATGGAATGGGATGGAAATCATGAGAATTGTAATCATGGTGATAGGAATCCAATCACAATTCAGAACTTTGTGTTTATAAAGTTCAGAGTTCAAATGTCTAGAGTGGGATTTGAACTCATAACCGTCTAGAGTCTCACTCACGCCAGGTTGTAAGAAAAGTTCTGAAAGTTAGATCTGCTTCTAAACTTAACTTTAGCTTTGTATCTGTTTTTTTTTTTCCCCAAAGAGTCAGATAGTGAGGTGGAGTTAAGGACAGGAAAGTGTTTGGTCTTAGCTAAAGGCAAGACTGACAGTTACTTAAAAGAAGGAAGGAGACCTGCCATGTCAGGCAGTAAAAGAAAAAAAAACTGCAGCTAGATCTATATATATATATTTTATATTTGTCCAGATTATGATATGTCAAGAAACTGTCCAAATGTCTCACAGAAAAGACAAAAAATAGAGACAAGACAAGCTTATCAAAGTCGGGTGCAGGCGGACGGAAAGCAGCGCCGGTCTGGGTCAGCCTACTTCACTGCCCGCTGTTACACTTTACTGTGTCAGAGCTGAAATATATATGAAGTCGCACTGTCTCTATTAAAATATGCATGAAGGAGTGGCCCAGGAAGAAATAATTCATTACGCCAGGTTCATCCATGAGCCTCGACTGCAGACACTTCAAAAAAAATCTGCATGATACGCTTCAGAGAGTCTCAATACGGAAGCTGATGGAACGATGCGACTCTGCGTGAACGGAGAACGTGACGCTACTGAGTTAGCAGCTCTGGCCTTTTAAATCAGCTCGAAAATGAAGCGGTGCACCGCGTGGGATGTTCAGTCCTCCGTCCTCAGCCATAAATAAAATGGTTTTCGCTGAGAATGTCTCATAAACTGATCATTCACATTCAGCAAAACCAATTACATTAACTGTTTGCTGGAGAACTCTCAATTCCTGCAAATGGAAAGAAAGTGGAAAGAAAGACACGCAGTTCCCGTCCACTCGCTGGCACAAGTCAGTGAAACGCTCACGGAAAAAATAACGAGAGAGAGAGAGAGAGAGAGAGAGAGATATCAGAGCCGATGTTAGAGTCAGATGCAGTAGCTGGAAGTGGAGTCCATGATGCTCTATGAATTTGTCTAATTAAACACGCATACATTTGCATACCTAATAAGACAACCAAAAAACAGAATTATTAACATTTCATTATTATTAAAATCTAAAAAATATATCTGTGCCCTGAAAAGAACATTTTACAAAAAAAAAGAAATGTTAGAATATCAAGAATTTATTGCTTAATCAAAAAAATACCAAAAAAAAAAAAAAAAAAAAAATTCAAGAAAATCTGTTTTATTTATTTATTTATTTATTTATTTGTTTGTTAGTTTTTTTAGTATTTTTAAAAATTTAACAACAATCAATATTTGGAGAAATCTGCCTGATAAAGGCAGTAAAATATCTTTAGCATAGTTACATTCTTTGCTATCATACAGTAATATTATATCTAGAAAAAAATAATCTACGATTTTTAAATTAATTTGTGGACAATTTGTGACTTTATCACATTTCTTCATTTTATTTTGTAAATTTTACATTTGCTGATTTTGAAATGAACTTAAAAGTTCTGTTTCAAGCTTAAAATGAGTCATTAAAAAGTCCAGAAATAAGGTTAATATTCTTCTATTTGATTTAGTGTATTATTATATTATAAAACACTATGATAAATTTAAATGTTCACAAGAAATGCTTCGTTAATCCAATGTCCTTAATGTTTAGCGTTTTTATTTTAAGGCTTGTTTGTCTCTTTTAGTACTTTAGCGATTTTAACTGGTGAACGTTTAAAAACAAGAATAGTCCAGTTAGCTCAGCTAGCCGTAAAAATCCTACACTACGTGAGGCCTGAACTGGACACGGTTTATACTTAACACTAAACAAATTCAGCTACGTGCAACCAAGGTCTAAATTTGTGGAATATTCTAGAAAAGAAAGCAAAGAAGCATGTGGTAGGAATAAAGCACTCTTATTAGCAATCTACATAAAAAGGGGCGGAGTTAAGCCTGTCAAAGGTTTCATTGGTAGTTGTCACGATCATGAGCTTCATTAACGTCCGTGATTCATTTCATATCAGAAGTACATGGACTTTGATGTTTTACAAGATTACCCACAATGCACAATGTCAATAGAGTTGAGAAGGATTAAAGAAAACAAAGTGCGTGTTTGTTGTTAAGAGCTAAAATTCAAACCTGAGTGTTATTGCTGATCTTAGGGGCTTTTTACACCTGGTGACTTCATGCGTTTTCTGTGATCAGATATCTATCCGATGGTAAAAAGACCAGGTCTAAATGCCCTCCGAAACGTTTCTGAGACGGATATAAATCCGATCGCTCAAACCCCTTCAGGAGGTGGTCTGGGACACATTTCAGATGAAACTGGACAGGTCTAAATGAATGTGGTTGTTCAAGCCACATACGTCAGCGCTATACTCCTCCCAAACGGAAGTACGTCACTCAGGTGATCTTTCACCCAGGCGTCTCGTCGGGGCTTAAAATGCGCTGCTTCCACCAGCGAAAATGCAGCAAACAGTAAACGCTATTTTTTGTAACATAAACGTCGTAACCAGTTTTTTCGTCTTCTTTTTGATCGTATTCTGAAAACCGCGTACACCAAAGCGTGTTCCGTTTCAATTACCCCGGAAATGAGGTCAAATATATTAGCATTTTGGGCGGGAGCAGAAAGATCGGATCGATATCCGATTCGCCGAGACGCGTTTATGTGGCCTAATGTAAACGGAACAGTTTTAACAAATCAGATAACTATCGGATCAGAGAAAACACGTGAAGTGACCGGGTGTAAAAAGGCCCTAAGTTACTACATCCTACTCATTGCTTATGACATTGTCAGAAAGTCTTCGTCTGTCGTACGTAACCACGCTAGCGATAACAACGTCCTCATCGGTGCACCGCAAAACACTAACTTCTCCCAGGAAATAAAAAAGTACCAACAAATCACTAAACGCCCCACAAATATTTAAATACGAACACATTTCAGGTGGAGATTTCCCTTAACGCAGAACACGAAACACTTAGAATGCAGATTCAGCGAAATCTAACCCACATTCGCCGTTTCCCAGAGCGCTGAAGTGTGACTGAGAGCGAAGCGGCGCTCACCTCCTCAGCAGAAATGAATAAAACGCTGACAGATTTCTATGAAATTGTCTGTATAATCTTCTGTATCAGTGTATATGGACCTATTGAGTTTGCTGGGAACAGTAGAACCCAGAATCTTCTTTTTTCCCCCCACTTCTGCCTGGAATAAGCAGCTTATGATAAGTATCCGTCGTCATCCTCAGAGCCGTTTACTCTGATATTTGTGCTTAGTCGGTCGAGTGCTGACAGAAGCAACAATACAGAGTAAATCTAGATCCCGAACACTGCAGCGGCTCGAAAATAGATCTCTATGATTTATAGATAATGTGCGTGGAAGAGTTTGCTGCATCACACACACCTCCTACATAGAGTGATTTCTCTTCAAGTGTTTCGCCGATCTGATAACGGCTTTAAACATCGTCCGGATATCTGTTAAACACGGGTACGTTTAAAACGCACATCTCAGTGGAAATGATTTCTTTGTTCATCGCAAAAGAAAATCTGTCACTTTTTTTTTTTTTTTTTTTTTTTTTTTTAAACCGTTACAGAAAAAACATAAAAGGTTAAAGTAAATCTCATGTGAAGGTGAATAAAAGAATAAAAGAATCGTGTAAAAATAAATGAATCGTGTGGGAGACTCACATGTGAAGATAAATGAATCGTGTAAAAAAAAAAAATAAAAAAATAAACACACACACACACACACAACAAAAAGACTCATTTTAGCATAAATGAATCGGTTGGAAGAATCACATGTGAATAAAAATGAATCGTATAAAAAGCACCAAAAAGAATCATGTAAAAATAAAGGAATCGGTTAAAAGAATCACATTTCAATAAAAATGAATCTGATAAAAAGCACCAAAAAGAATCATGTAAAAATAAACGAATCAGTTAAAAGAATCACGTTTCAATAAAAATGAATCGTATAAAAAGCACCAAAAAGAATCATGTAAAAATAAATGAATCAGTTAAAAAAAATCACATGTGAATATAAAGGAATCGTATAAAAAGCAGCAAAAACAAAAATGTAAAAGTAAGCAAACAATTTTTATGAAACACTTGTGAAAGTAAATAAACTTTGGGTCAAAAATGAAAAATGAATCATTTTTAACTGAAAAAACAAACAAAAACAAATGCGATTAAAATTTGTAATAAAATCACTTTTCCTGACCCCAGCGTTAACCTCAACCATAACTTTAACCTTAACGTCAACTTTCACCTTCTTAAAACCTTTCAGAAGCTTGAGTGAGTCAAACCGCTCGCGGTCCGCAAAGCCCACGTCGCTGCAACACGTTTATTCCAGACAGCATTACAATAGTCATCAGCTGGGGTTATTAATGAGGGCAAATCTGAGAGCAAAGTTCACCTCCAGCTTGTTAGCTTAAAAAATATTATTCAGTAACTAGAAAGAAAAGAGAAGAAAAAGAAAATGTCATTAGGACAGTCAGGAAAAGTGAACGTGGTCTAACAAGACAATTAGAAATTTTAAAAAAGTGCGAAGAGAACAAAGTTGTGGATCTGTAAGACAAAAGAACGCAGAAAGCGATAGAGCAGGAAGACGGAAACATGAAACCAAGGAAAACAAATATTGCAAGATCCGAATTTGCTTGATTTTGTGTTAATTAACGTCTTAAATACGAGTTTTGTTCTTGTTCTTTATAAAACCAAATAAATAAATAAATAAATAAAAATCACCATAGCGACAACTGCACACTGTGTTTTAATCAATTTATCACTGTG
>NC_083485.1:15166849-15191849 GCF_030014155.1 Tachysurus vachellii
GATGTTAATTTCGCTCACTCGAGGTTTTTATTCGGTGAGTACGAACGGCAGGAAGTCTGTCCTTGGAGGAGAGTCAAGTTATTTGACTGATAGGAGTACAGACAGAACTCAAAATATATCCAGTTCCTAATTAGAAGATTCCCAGCCTGATTAAGCATTAGCAAGTTTACCACGACGGAGGAAAAGTGTCGTTGTGGAGGGAAAAGAAATCACGTGTTTTTTACAACGTACTATTTAATTCCAGTCCAAATGAAACCGATGATCTGTCAGTATTTCTTTTATGACTCCTGAGGTGTGTGTGTGTGTATGTGTGTGTGTGTGAGTGTATGTGTGTGTGTGTGTGTGTGTGTATGTGTGTGTGTATGTGTGTGTGTGTGGGGGTGTGTGTGTGTGTGTGTGTGTGTGTGTGTGCGTACCTGTGTGTGTGTGTGTGTGTGTGTGTATGTATGTGTGTGTGTGTATGTGTGTGTGGGTGTGTGTATATGTGTGTGTGTGTGAGGGGGGGGGTGTGGGGTGTGTGTGTGTGTGTGTGTGTGTGTGTGTGGGTGTGTGTGCGTACCTGTGTGTGTGTGTGTGTGTGTGTGTATGTGTGTGTGTGTATATGTGTGTGTGGGTGTGTGTATATGTGTGTGTGTGTGTGTGTGTGTGTATAAGTGTGTGTGTATGTACAGTATGTGTGTGTATGTGTGTGTATGTGCGTACGTGTGTGCGTACGTGTGTGTGCGTACGTGTGTGTGCGTACGTGTGTGTGCGTACGTGTGTGTGTGTATGTGTGTGTGTGTGTATGTGTGTGTGGGTGTGTGTGTGTGGGTGTATGTGTGTGTGTATGTGTGTGTGTGGGTGTGTGTATAAGTGTGTGTGTATGTATGTGTGTGTATGTGTGTGTGTGTGTGTGTGTGTGTGTGTGTGTGTGTGTGTGTGTGTGTGTGTGATTACGGTGTGTTTTGGCAGCCATATTTGGAAAAAGTCATTAGTTTTCAGGACAAATGAAAGCGGAAACGGTAAACAGAGACTCACCATCACAGACTCACCACACAAGACACACTCCGGTTTCTTATTTCCTGACTCGTGCTTCAGGTAATTGAGATTGCACTCAGAAAAAAGTAGCAATTCCATAAATAAGCTTTCAATATCTGGAATAATAATCGCTCGCTGCTTATCCCGAACACGGAAAGTCTCTGTTTTGAACATACTGTATGGCTGTCGATGCTGTTTCCCTTGGATACAAAGACATTAAATGAAAAGATAAGAACAGAAGAACAGAAGACGACTTTGGTGTAACAGCCACAGGAGACACAAGCTCTACTTTCATCCATCACAAAGAAGAAGAATTTATATATAAATATATAAATATGTGCACTGGGGAAAAAAATGTTTAATGGGATTCCATATAGAATCTTCTCGTTCTTTTCCTACTGTAGCTCTAAAGATCCAGTCCTGCTTAATAAGGTTCTTGAAAGGTTCTTCTTCACAGTTGGATGGTTTTATGAAGAACCTTTAATATCCATTTGCAAAAAAAGTGAGAAAAAAGTCGTTCTTTCAAGAAGCGTTTAATGAAAGGTTCTTTGAAGAACCAAAAATGGTTCTTCTTTGGTATCGGGGCAAAAACCTCCTTTTGGGGTTCTTCCTAGAGCCTGAAAGAAGTCACCTGCCTACAGTACAAGCTTGTTGGTGTTTTCATTTTCAGCCTGAACTGAAACCATGGATCCCTTTTCAAAAGATCTCTTAGCACTCTAACTGCACCGCTGTCCTTTTATCCCCTAACATCCCCTAATGTTGGGGCAGTGGTTGCTCAACTGTTTAAGGCTCCTGGTTGTTGATTGGAGGATCGGGGTTCAAGGCCCAGCTCAGCCAAGCTGCCACTCAACCTTCACTGCTCCAGGGGCGCTGTATCATAGCTGCCCCTGCACTCTGACCCCAACCTCTTCAGTTGGGGTATGTGAAGAAAAGAATTCCCCTGTGCTGTAATGTCTATGTGGCGATAATAAAGGCTTCTATGCCCCTTTTCTAATAGAGTCGGTGTGGAAAACGAGATCATTGTTACTGATTCGAACCTAATTGTCTGCCAGAAAGATTAAAAAGAGATCCAACAATTTAATCTCCGCTATTGTTAACCACAACGGTCAGCCACATCCGCAAGCATGGACGTAGGTTTTGCAGGATTGGCACTAACGGTGTTCTTTGTGTGCTAAATGTTAGCGAGGAGCTCTCAGCGACAGAACTGCTGACTCAGAGCGTTTGTTCCTCCAGCCTCAAAGACGTGGCGAGTCAGCCCAGGCGCTCGAGTCGAATCGTCCAGCTTAGGTCATGTAAGCTGCAGTGTAGGCAGTCATCATTTCGTAGCCATCAGCAAAGCGGAGGAGTCCAGAGGAAGAGCACCAGTTTAATGAGTCCCTACTCAATTTGTAAGTTTTACTCGTTGTTCCTGACAGCTTTTACTGGGGGGAAATGTCTCTTAAAACAGAGACGGATCTGAACTTTTTACGTAAAAGCTCAAGGACGAGATCATGGATCTTCTCCTGATGTTATCCGGTGCAGAAGATTATTCACTGAAACTAATCTAAACTAACTTATTTTGTTTGTTAGCATAATGTACAAGTTTTTAATCTACCACCTTACATGTTTCTTTGGAAGCTAAGAGGAACCTGGAGAACTTGTGAAGCTCCACACTGACATTATTTAATATTACCTGAACAGATCTGAAGAACATTATTGTAACAAAGAAATAATTTTTGACATCCACTAATATTTCATTTCTTCCAAACAAAAACGCTCTATATGGAACAAATAAATTCCCAAACCACTCTGTACTCTTAAGGGTTCATTCATTCATCTTCTACCGCTTATCCGAACTACCTCGGGTCACGGGGAGCCTGTGCCTATCTCAGGCGTCATCGGGCATCAAGGCAGGATACACCCTGGACGGAGTGCCAACCCATCGCAGGGCACACACACACACACACTCTCATTCACTCACACAATCACACACTACGGACAATTTTCCAGAGATGCCAATCAACCTACCATGCATGTCTTTGGACCGGGGGAGGAAACCGGAGTACCCGGAGGAAACCCCCGAGGCACGGGGAGAACATGCAAACTCCACACACACAAGGTGGAGGCAGGAATCGAACCCCCAACCCTGGAGGTGTGAGGCGAACGTGCTAACCACTAAGCCACCGTGCCCCCCACTCTTAAGGGTTCTCTTAAGTAATTAAATGTTCTTAACTAAGCTTTCTCTAGAATGTTCCTAGGGAGGTACTCAGGTGTAGGACTCCTTGTAGTTCTCCAACAAACGGAACCCTTAATGTAACCACGTAGAACTCTTTTAAGAAAGCTAAGAACACCTATTTATCCAAAAGAACCTTTAAGGAACCCTTGAAGATCTGTATTAAGTGAGTAAGTGTGTTGGTCAAACTCCAAATGATTGGTCAGTATTTCTTAACTTTCTTAACTTGTTACCTAGAACCAGTCATTTAATATAAACGTATTTTGGGTTCATTGTTAGATAATGAATGGTTTGTTATGCTATTAGAAGTCTACAAGGTTCCTGCTACAGATTTACTCTCTTGTACTTTGTAGTTCCATTAAAACCGTTTTAAACCGGATTATTCTGTAGTTCCTCTGAAGGTCCAATAAAGAGAACTGGAAAACAAACTGTGTGAGTTCTATCAGAAAAGGTTTTTTTATTTAATTATTCACTATAAACTTTATTGGTATTTATTCTCATCATGATCTCTAGAACCTGTCAGGTATTTAGAACTTCGTTATCTTGGTTCTTGGCTCTTTAAGACCTCCCTGGGTGGTTAAAAACTCTTCGCTTCCTGAAATGATTTTACTTTGAATTGTTTCTCATGGTGAAATCATCTCACTGGAGGGTTCATGATGTTACTCTTTAGGGGTCTATGTTGGGCTTTAACAAAAAAAATGATCTTCCCATCAAAGGCTTCTGGGTATTTTTCTTCAAATGTAGAGTAGAATCTGTTTAATTTAGCTGGTACACGCTTAGTTCTTCCAGGGTTCTTCAAGGAATAATTATTAATTTTTGGATTTCTAATAGGCTTTTTTTTTTTTTTTTTATGTGAAAGCAGTACTGATTGGAGGAACGCCTTTTTTTTATCCCTGATGCAGAAACTAAAAAAATCAAGAGGAGATAAAGACCTGAAGGAACAAACAACAGCTGGTGGTCTGATTCATAAGGAGAACATCTAGAT
The DNA here is from genome assembly GCF_030014155.1 of Tachysurus vachellii. NCBI lineage: Eukaryota > Metazoa > Chordata > Actinopteri > Siluriformes > Bagridae > Tachysurus > Tachysurus vachellii. Next base: position 15,171,064 of record NC_083485.1, read on the forward strand.
CCAGAGCTCCTGGTGCAGTCTCTTCAAAGAACAAGCAACCCAAAGAACCAACAGGTCTACAGACGCACTGCACACTCTGTAATCCCTTTCACGATCTGTATAATGCTTTCCAAAGCAGGATTTTACATTTCATGCTCGTCGCCTCGCCGGCTAATGAACAAGAGGTCAGGGACCTCATAGCTTTGCGCAGATGTTGTCCAGGTTCACCTGGATCTGCTTTAATTAGCAGACTTCTCCCAAGCAACAGCTGTTCAATGAGCAAATAGATCCCTAAACGGTTCCTTCGCTCCGACCGTCAAACACCACCGAATACAGCGAAGTGTTGTTGGGATTATGATTGACGAGGAGAAGGTGCTGGAGCAGATGTTGTCCAGTCTTGTTCAGCCTCGTGCAGATGCTGTCCAGGTCTGTTTAATTAGAGCTGCTCGTAAGTAACAGCTGGGTAATGAACAAATAGCGTGAATCACAAAGCAGGAGTCGCGTCACAGCCCGCGTGAGGGGTCGAAATGCTGACGAGGTCACGCTGGTGGTGAAAATGAAAAATAAACAGGTGCGTCTGGGATTCTGAGGTGGTTCCACTACTCAAAACTGGACGTAAGGTTTAGATACAAATTTACTTGTTGTAGAGGTTAAAAGATCGACTTAAACTAGCATAAATTCTGTTAGCAATTTAGCTAGATGAGTTCACCACTATCACGAGTACTTTTGTGTAATAGTTATGGAGAATGCAGTTATGTGGTTAGTTTTATGTCGTATCTGGGAACTAATACCCCTTTTCCACCAAAAAGAACCGGGTGCTGGTTCAGAGCTAGCACTGGTGCTGGTTCAAAGTTGGTTCCACTGGCGAACCTTCTAACAGCCGGTTTGTCTTTCCATCGGTTAGAGAGCATCACAGAGCCGAGTCTGACGTCACTGTATACGTGTCACGTTACACAGCAACGTTAGCGCAGCAGCGACAAACACAAACACAACATAACAATGGCGGATGTTGCTTTACTGTTAATGCTCGTGGCTTTGTGAACCTACATTAACACCCAAACGCGGCGAATCCAACGTGTACGTGCAGCTCCGTGTAATCTGTATAAACGGAGGTTGTTATCGAGAAAGTACATAACGTTATTTTATCATTAACACAGAAAAAAAGTTAGCCTTAGCATGTAGCTACTTACTATCATGTGTGCTGATAATGTATCATATCGCAGTAAAGTAAAAGTGTATTAAACATTAGTATACTTAAGGTACATTAACAAATGCGCTAACTGTAGCCCCGCCCACAGCCCCGCCCACAGCCCCGCCCACAGCCCCTAACGCAAGCGGTTCTTAAGTCTAGACCAGCAACGTTTTGGTGCTACTTAAGAACCACTTTTCCTGGTTCAGAGCCGGTGCTTTGGCTGTCGAAAAAAAAGAACTGGTTCTAAATTAGGCTTCGAACCAGCACTCAAACTGCCCCGGTGGAAAAGGGGCAAAAGTACCAAGGATCACTCAGCAAAATCTCCATATTGCATGTATTGGCTGGGTAAGTGCGTGGTTCAAACTTCAAATTGTAGAACTTTTCAGATGTTTAGCATTTAGCTAAACTGGCATGGTACTTGGTAGACAGATTCTTTAAGGGATCCATAAGGTTTCTACGGTAGTCCAGGAGAACCTTTCTATTTAGCATGTGTTAAGCAGCGTATCATATACAAACTTCAATCGATCTTGGTGCTCTTCGAGGAACCTGTATCGGTTCTTCAGCTATGTCTCTGGGAAACCCTTCAAGGTTCTGGGTAGAACTCTGAAACTTTATGGAAAACTACATTTCTTCATGATTCTTCTTAACACATGTACGTAAACTTTAACTAAAGGTTATAGGTAAACTAGTAATTAACTAGTAGTTCCTCTGGTTCTTTGGTTGTTCCTCTGTGGAGAACTTTCTATAAGAAATGCTACACAATCAGAAAGGATTGTGATTAGAACATTTTTAAAAGATTAAAAACCATGAATTGTCCAAAGAACCTATGAAAGAACTGTCTTTTTTTAAGAGTTTGTGCAATAACTGGGAATTTGCGATAATCTGATGTTCAACTTTAAATTGTTTTTCGATTGGTCTTGTACTATGATTTTGGTGTGTGTGTGTGTGTATGTGTGTGTGTGTGTGTGTGTGTGTGTGTGTGTGTGTGTGTGTGTGTGTGTGTGTGTACATTATTTACAGATGCACTAACAGCAGAACATTGCAGGATGAAGAGTCATTTCTTCAGAAAGCTGTTTACTCTGATGTAATTACGCTGTTTTGTGTCAACAGATAAGAACTGAAGTGACTTTATGGCCTGATGGCTGAAAGTTAACACCCACACAGTACACAAGCGACACGGCCAAAGCAAACACAATACAAAGGGCTGCGACTGCACACTGCTGGAGAGCTGAGAGGTCACATGATGGTCTGAGGACAGCAGAGAAAATCAAATGATAATCTGTCAACTCTGTGCTAGAGAAAGCTGAAGAGCTGTATTAAATACACAGGATATACTTAATGTCCATCAGCTGTATAAACAAACAAACAAACAACAAAAAAGGTTGAGGGTTACTTTTATTCTTTTTCATGATCTATTTATCCTTTCATTATTTATTTTCTATTTTTAATTCCTTCTTTCTTTATATTTTGTTTCTCACTTATTGTCCCCCCTTTTTCTGTCTTTCTGCCTTCCTTTCTGTCTTTCTGCCTTTCTGCCTTCCTCTCTGTCTTTCTGCCTTTCTGCCTTCCTTTCTGTCTTTCTGCCTTCCTTTCTGCCTTCCTTTCTGTCTTTCTGCCTTCCTTTCTGTCTTTCTGCCTTCCTTTCTGCCTTCCTTTCTGTCTTTCTGCCTTCCTTTCTGCCTTCCTTTCTGCCTTCCTTTCTGCCTTCCTTTCTGCCTTCCTTTCTGCCTTCCTTTCTGCCTTCCTTTCTGCCTTCCTTCCTTCCTTTTACTTCTTTGTTTCTTCTTTGCAAATGTTTAAAAAAAGTCCTGTTAATGCAACAAAAAATATTTATTTATTTGTTTGTTTGTTTGATTGTTTGTTTATATGTTTGTTTGTTTGTTTCTTTATGTCCACTTAAGCACTCAGGGACAGAACACAGTGTTTATCAGCTCATTCCCCATCTATTTGATGGCAATACATTTATTTCCTTATTTCACACTCAATTCATTTTATTAGACATTTTAATTAAAGAGAAGCTCCACATGAAATGATTTAGATTCCAAAACTGAGTCGACATTTGTTATGTGAGGATTTAGTAAGTAATCAGTTCTCACTGTAAACTACGTGCTTTATTCCTCTTCCTCCACAGACACATTGTTACTGCAGCTTGTTACCACAAACGTCTCACTGGTTTGTCCACCTTGAGTTAACACGGCGCTCATCAGGCTCCTCTAATACCCACAGCATCAATCGCTTCTTATCGTTTAACACAAGGCCATGAAATCAGCCTGCTTTAAACCCATCAGTGTCGGTGAATAAAGACATGACATATCAGCTCTAGATGAAAAGCTAAACAGACTCACTGTGTGAAGTGTTTTGTAATTATCTCTAATGCATACGTTTTTTTTTTTTTTTTTTTTTTTGGTCTTCTGAGCTCAAGTGAAATCCCCGTGCTAGAGTACAGCCTCGATTCTTATTCAGCTCACTGGCAGAGAAACAATGCAGGTATTCTGGGACGAAAGGAAAAGGTCACTTGCATTTAACACACAGTTACAGTCAAAAGCAAAGGCTGAAACCACACACACACACACACACACACACACACACACACACACACACACACACACACACACACACACACACACACACACACACACACACACAGAGAGAAATTGTGTCACCTGCACAGTTGAGACCTGGATTGCGTCAGAAATCTCTGAGCATGAGGGTACAAATACTTTTGTGTTTTATTGTTCTTACACCACAATTTGTATTCTGTGATTTTTATCCGTTTATAGTTACAACACGAGTTTCTTGAAGACAACAGAGTGAGAAAACTGAAGATTTTCTCAAAGACTTTAGAAATGCGAGTCCGTGTGTGTGAACTGTTGCTATAGCAACATAGCGTCCTATTAAAACAATGTTGTTAGAGCTCAGGGGTCGATTACATCTGACCAATCACAAGCCGGAATTCAACAGGGCTTTACACCGCACTCCTTTAGTGAAGAAAATCTTCTCTTTTCTAATCAGCACTGTGATTTTTTTTAGAAAGGTTACAGTTAAAAATGTTTTCCCTGAAAGCAAAAACAGAGAGAATGAGGAAGAGCGTTATTCCCGCAGGACATTCCAGGATTTTTTCCCGGGAACACACACAGGACAAGAGGCTGGAATGGAATGGATTTTTTTCTGCATGTACAGGTTTTACATTTTATTATTCTCTTTTAATTTATTATATTTATCTAGTCGAGACAGCTTTACACTACATGTCATACTCTGTAGGTTGCGTGTGTGACAAATTCAGTTCGAATTAGGATTTTAAATGTGGGTCGTCTAGTTTTTTTTTCTGTTCCTTTTACCAGTTCTTTTTTTATTCGAATAGTGATGGTAGCCTGCAATCAAGCTCAAACACACTGTCACTGAAAGCTGAAAGTCTAGAGATGAATAACACGAGGAAATGGTGAATCTGATGATGATGATGATGATGATGATGATGATGATAATGATGATGAAGATGTGTGACAAACACCTGTCAAAGCAACCTTGGTGATTTTACACGGGAAACAAAAATACATTCATCATCATCATCATCATCATCATCATCACTGCTTAAACACACCCCTGACAGATGCTCCGAACACATCTCAGCTATAATTATAAAGCGTCCTGAAGTTATCCAAGCAACAACTTGGTCATTTGTCAGAAAAGAAAATGACATTAAAAAAGACGTCTTGTGCAAAGTAAAGCGTCAGTGCTGCTGTAAACATGTCAAGTCGCTAGTCTTAGGAACGTCTTAAAGAATGTTTGACAGATCTTTAATCTCCACACAGCATCTGCAACACTTTATATACAGTACACTACAGTACACTATACAGTACACTACAGTACAGAACACTACACTATACAGTACACTACACTATACAGTACACTACAGTACAGAACACTACACTGTACAGAACACTACACTGTACAGTACAGTACACTACACTATACAGTACACTCTACAGTACAGAACACTACACTATACAGTACACTACACTATACAGTACACTACAGTACACTACAGTACAGAACACTACACTATACAGTACACTACACTATACAGTACACTACAGTACAGAACACTACACTGTACAGAACACTACACTGTACACTACAGTACACTACACTACACTGTACAGTACAGTACACTACACTATACAGTACACTCTACAGTACAGAACACTACACTATACAGTACACTACACTACACTATACAGTACACTACACTACACTATAAAGTACACTACACTACACTATAAAGTACACTACAGTACACTACACTATACAGTACACTATACAGTACACTACAGTACAGAACACTACACTATACAGTACAGAACACTACACTGTACACTATACAGTACACTATACAGTACACTATACAGTACACTACAGTACAGAACACTACACTATACAGTACACTATACAGTACACTACAGTACAGAACACTACACTATACAGTACACTACACTACACTATACAGTACACTACACTACACTATACAGTACACTACAGTACAGAACACTACACTATACAGTACACTATACAGTACACTACAGTACAGAACACTACACTATACAGTACACTAGAGTACAGAACACTACACTATACAGTACACTATACAGTACACTATAGTACAGAACACTACACTATACAGTACACTATAGTACAGAACACTACACTATACAGTACACTACAGTACAGAACACTACACTATACAGTACACTATACAGTACAGAACACTACACTATACAGTACACTATACAGTACACTACAGTACAGAACACTACACTATACAGTACACTACACTACACTATACAGTACACTATAGTACAGAACACTACACTATACAGTACACTATAGTACAGAACACTACACTATACAGTACACTATAGTACAGAACACTACACTATACAGTACACTACAGTACAGAACACTACACTATACAGTACACTATACAGTACAGAACACTACACTATACAGTACACTATACAGTACACTACAGTACAGAACACTACACTATACAGTACACTACACTACACTATACAGTACACTATAGTACAGAACACTACACTATACAGTACACTATAGTACAGAACACTACACTATACAGTACACTATAGTACAGAACACTACACTATACAGTACACTATACAGTACAGTACACTACACTATACAGTACACTACAGTACAGAACACTACACTATACAGTACACTACACTACACTACACTATACAGTACACTACAGTACAGAACACTACACTGTACACTACACTACACTACACAGTACACTATACAGTACACTACAGTACAGAACACTACACTATACAGTACACTATACAGTACACTACAGTACAGAACACTACACTATACAGTACACTACAGTACAGAACACTACACTATACAGTACACTATACAGCACACTACAGTACAGAACACTACACTATACAGTACACTACAGTACAGAACACTACACTATACAGTACACTATACAGTACACTACAGTACAGAACACTACACTATACAGTACACTACAGTACAGAACACTACACTATACAGTACACTATACAGCACACTACAGTACAGAACACTACACTATACAGTACACTACAGTACAGAACACTACACTATACAGTACACTATATAGTACAGTAACACTCATCAGTTGCTTTTGTAAAGGTTCGCTGGATAATCACGGGTGCTTGGCCTACTAAATTAGGCATTTAAAAGTTCTCTGTAATTAGTCGACCGTTCATTTTCCAGCAGTTTACAGTAATTACCGTAATTACAATAATTAAAGGGAATTTAACAGATAATAGATCATATATTTATAGACAGTAATTATAAGTACAGTCTGCTACATTAACCTCATGTTAGATTTATTAAAGATTCTGTGAAAATGGTCAGGTTTCTACAGCAGGACCCTACTAACTAATAAACTAACTAACTAACTGCCCAACTACCTAGCTAACTATCCCCACACCTAAATACCTAACTATCCAACCAAACAACTACTATAACTAACTACCGTAAGTATTATATCTACCAACCTACCTACCCGCCTACCTATCTATCTAAGTAAATAACTAACTAGCTATCTGTTATGCAAAGCTAAGTGTCTCAAATAGCTGTTGCTTCTGGTGAAATGCATCTTGTTCTTTAAAATGCTGATAATTGTTTAATTTAGTAAGTAGTATGTTTATTGATTGATTGGCTGATTGATTGATTGATCAACTGACTGACTGACCAACTGATTGATTGGTTAATTGATTGATTGATTAATTAACTGACTGACCGACTGATTGATTGATTGATTGACCGACTGATTGATTAATCAATATATATGTCTTAAGGTAAAAAAGGTGGTAACAAATTTCAGTTAAAGTATCAGTTTTTATATAATCTTTAGCACATATGTAATAACTTTCATAAAACATGATCGGATTTGGAAACACACACACACACACACACACACACACACACACACACACACAGCATTCCATATATCACTATGCAGACGATTTGACTGTTTGTTTTTTTTTTTTACGAGATCAGACGCTGTCTTTAGAATCCAGTCTTTAGACAGCGGCACTGTCACAGTGTGAAGCTCAGACTTTATTGCCCCACATTCCCTGAGACTATTATTATTTAAAAAATCTATAAAGCTGTTACATGGAGAATGAAAGGCTGCAAATATTCCCAGCACCTAAATCCCATTCACAGCGCAATCACCGATCCAAAGCGCTATAAATCTCGATTGGCCTTATGACAGAAATCGATAACTGAAAGCTGGACCACATATCCGCTGGGCGATTCTATCGGGCCGGCACACGAACCGGCGTGTGTGTGTGTGTGTTTAAGAGAAACCTGAGACAGTCACTGAGCTCTTTTGTCTACTGTAATATTTCAAGGTGAACACTGAAATGGGCCAAAAATAGTAAAAATAAATTCTCATAGGAAGAGACGTATACGGTGACATGCGACCTAGCGGTGACCTCAGAGTCAGGAATAACATCTACTAATTGACGCTGATGCCCAGGGACCGGATTTCAGGACACGAGTCTCCATGAAGTGGTTTCTGCTGATGGAGTCCGTGTTCGACAGCGTTTATCAGCTTTAGCGCTAATCTACAGTGGGTAAGATGGTCACATGTTCACCAAACGCTTCAAGCGCTGCTCTCTGTGGATGCGCAATGTGTTCTTAGCTGATAGCACCGACGGCCGGCGTCCGGACACGCAAGAGACCGAAAGGCAGGAGGCAACAGAAGAGAAAACTCAGAGCAAAAAAACAGCCTCCAGCTGAAAGGAAAGCACAAATACACTTCATATATATATATACAATTATATATATATATATATATAGAACATCACTTCTGCCTCAGATGAAGAACCATTGCTCAGATTTCTAGGATTATACTGGGAGATAAAATAAAATGACACTGGAATACATTTAGAGAGACACTCAGACAACATCAGAATCAAAGGGAAGGCTTTTGAATCTTTCAAGATTGAAGCTCCAAGCTTAAAAAGCTCTGAGTCCAATTTTTCATGTTCGTCTTGGCGCTAACGCGGCCTCTAATGAATGCTAATAAACCTGCTACGACACTGTCTGATTACACAGGCTCTCTAAAGAGCAGAGAAATCCTGCAAAAACCCAGAAGAATTAAAGTCACAAGGTTTTTTTGCCTATTAGCAAGCAGGCTATTAGCTAAATTATTATAACTACAGTACTGTATAGTAGCGACATTCGCTAGCTATTAAATGTTAGTGTTGTTTTGTTAATTCTCATCCAAATACTACCAAATTCTTTATTTGCTGTTTTCCGTACGACCGTACAAACAAAAATACCGAATCTTGTGAATAGTCTCTTAGCCTCTTTACCATCCGCTTTACAGAATAAAAATATTAGCATAGCAGTTTTGCCATCTGCGCTCAGGAAAAAAAAAAAAAAAAACTCATGAATTTGCAGGAATATGAAACACTCGCATTCTTCCATTGTGTTAGAGATAATATGTGAGTCAGTTTGCGTAGCTCAGCGCAAAGAGACACAACTCTCTGTGTGAGGTCATAGCGGTGCTGGTGTCATCAGCACAAAGTGGTCAGTTAACACCAGAGGTGTGAGTAAGTCACACACGTGCAAGTCACAAGTAAGTCTCAAGTCATGAATATCAAGTCAAAGTCAAGTCGAGTCTTTTTTTAATATTTGTCAAGCAAGCCTCAAGTCACAAATTGTCGACTTAAGTCTGACTCGAGTCAAGTCATATAACTAGAGTCCCCCATTTCTGGTAAACACTTCCTGTTTCCTGAAGGTAAACAGATCAGAGATGGCGTGTGACGTGAGTGCAGTGTAGAGCAACGGCTGCTTGTTTGGTCGCAGGACACAAAAAATACTGAATGTGGTTTTGGCCACGATGGAGATGAAATAAAGCAAAAACAAACAAACAAACAAACATCGAGGACAACAACATTATATACAACATAAACAAGCAAACAGAGAAAAAAAAACATTGGCAAACAAACAAACAAACAAACAAGTAAATAAATAAATAAATAAAACTAATCTGTATTCAAAGCTACCCGAGGTAGTTCGGATAAGCGGTAAAAATGAATGAATGAATGAATGAATGAATGTATTCAAAGTTGATTTAATTGAATAATTAAATGTTTATTTACTACTACTACGATAGAGAGAGAGAGAGAGAGAGAGAGAGAGAGAGGATTCATTGAGTCATAGATAGATAGATTTTCAAGCTCCAGGAGTTCCGTGCTGTTCTTAATTCGTCTAATTCAATGACTGATAAAGGACACAGAGAAAATAAATCTGTCTCTTCTTCCTTTAGTCACATCATAACTGTGATGAAATCGATATTCTAAAAATATCTGACTTTTAAATAAAGGTCCGGATTTGAAAAGCCATTAGGAGACGCTGAGTGTTTTATAGACTCAAGACTTCTGCAGACTCGTGTGATCAATACGACCAAAAAGTGATGAGGCTGTCCTTGTGTGTGTGTGTGTGTGTGTGTGTGTGTGTGTGTGTGTGAGAGTGTGTGTGTGTGTGTGTGTGTGTGTGTGTGTGTGTGTGTGTGTGTGTGTGTGTGTGTGTGTGTGTGTGTGTGTGTGTGAGTGTGAGTGTGAGTGTGAGAGAGAGAGAGAGAGAGAGAGAGAGAGAGAGAGAGAGAGAGAGAGCAGTGTGAAGTGTGAAAGGTTGACAGATTTCTCAGATCTACATCACAATATTTACACAAGCTGCATACGAGAAGCTCAGCGATGATCCTGAGCACCACACACACACACACACACACACACACACACACACACACACACAATAATTATAATAATAATAATTATACACTGATTTTCGAATCCAATACAAACCTGTGTTTAGACTTTACTTGTATTTTAACACTTAATTAATTAATTATGAAATGAAATAAACATTTTCTTTTGTTTCTTGTGGTCTTGTGTTATCTGTCATCCAGCTTATGAAAAATAAAATTCAATCAAATCAAATTAAATCAAATTAAATTAAATTAAATAAATAAAGGTCAGATATGATCTGTTATGATGCATTAATTATGTGTTTATTTATTTGTTTGTTTATATCCAATTTTAAAAGAAATGAAATGAAATGAACTGAAACGATGTTAACAAGCTCACTCCAGCTCACGTGTGAGTTCGGCGAGGGGGAGTTTTGTACGTGTTTGTACGCGTTTCTGCTGGACTTCCACATTCCCAGCGACTCTCCCGGAGTGTGAAATCTCCGAGTACAGGAACACAGAACACGGCAGATGGAGGATTATTTTAAGCTCAATTCCCTTCTTGGAGTTTTATGAGCACTGAGGAATCAGCAGAGTCGGGAGTCGCGGCACATTTCCTGCTGTACATGTCACAGTCCATCATCGTCACCAGGATTATTACTATTTTTATTTTTTTAAGGATAAGCCAAACTTTTACAGCGGCGTGATGTAGAGAACGATGTAGAAATGAGTAAATGGTGGATTAGTGTAACTACACTTCAGCTCGCTCAGCGCTCGGGATTCGTCCGTCTGGTAAATAAATCGGAGCGGAATTCAAACGGCGTCCTCGCCATCAATCACAGCACAAATTGGAGAATCGCTACATCGTTAGCCGAGACCCAAATCACTTCTGAAGGCATTGTGCAAGCAGCTGAGGTCCATTTGCACTGGAATTAGATAAGGGATGGGATCATTAGCGAGGGTGATTATGGAGACGTGAGAGACAGAGACGTCTGTTTCACTGCAAAGCCACGACTCTGAAAACCCTTGTGATCATCACGTGATCTTCGCAACTTGATGTACATTTATTTCAAATAATAAATGAAATTTTCTTGAAGGAACTTTGACAGCTGGTTGCTAAGGTGTTGCTATACGGTGGTATGATATTCCAGGTAGCCTCTAATTTACTGCTAGTTGTATCCATGCTAACCCAACTGGTTGCTAGGGTGTTGCTAGATTGTTTGTTTGCTATGCTGTCCCACGCATTTGCAGGAATGACACTAAGGCGCTGCTACGCTATTCCAGTTGGTTGCTAGGGTATTGCTAATTGGTAGCAATGATATTCCAGCTGGTTGCTATTGCGTTGCTAAGTGGTCACAATTACATGTCTCTCGGTTGCTAGGGTTCTGTTAGGTGGTAGCAATGACATCCCAACTGGTTGCTAAGTTGTTGCTGTCATATACCAGTGGGTTGCCAGCAAATTGCTAGCTGATTGCTATAATATACTATATGGTTGCTATGGTGTTTCTAGGAAGATGGCATTGTAGCTAGTTGCGTATTGGGCCCTGTATCATATTCCAGGTGGTTGCTCGTGTGTTGCTAGGTGGTTACTATGATATTCCACACTGATTCTAGGGTGTTGCTAGTTGCTTGTCGTATTCCAGTAGGTCGCTAGGTTATTGTTTGCTGGTTGCTATGGTATTCATAGTGGTTGCTAGGATGCATCCAGTAAGCTGTTATGAGGTTCTATTTGGTTGCTATTGTGTTTCTTAGAGGTTTCGCTGTGATCCGATGTGGTTGTTAAGTTGTAGCAAGAATTTCGTTCGCTTAGAATGTGTTCAGTGTTCAGAAGGCGTCTGAAAATCTCTCCGTCGAATCTCTGAGCTGCGTACAAAGTCGAACAGGAAGCCCGTTGAACGCGGCTGGATTTGATTAGATTTCAGCAGCACCTTCATCCACAACTGCATTCCCGCTGGAACATGCCATACGTACAAGTGTTTTAACCTCGATATTCAGGAATGGATTTGCCCCTGGACCTGAACGTCTCATGGGCAGATCTTTAGCCTGAAGACTTATTTGACTTTAAAAGATTTCCGAAACTGTCTACAACATCTTAAAGACGGCCTTGCTTCTTCAGTTCCTCCAGTCTACCGTGGAGGATTGAAATGCAAATCCACTTCCAGTCCTGTCTGCTGGAGAGAACACAGAACACCCACAACCAATCTAAGCTACTGTTAGGTGGTCTATCTCGATGGTAGTTAATGAGAGAATTGCCTTGTGTTTGTTGAGTCATTCTGGGCATCTTTGATTTGAGAAGTTGACGATCTCACGAGATGATCATCTGGTGTTCTTCGATGATAAATACAATGATATTTTTGATGGGAATGATGGAGAAACTGAGACCAAGACGGGTCAGTCGGAGGTAGTGGCATTTTGCTGAACATCTCCAAGGTGGAAAAAATCACAAGGGGTCTGACATACAGTACTGTACATATGGGACCATCCACCAAATGCCCAGGAGGATGATCCCAACACCATAGCAACCAGCTGGAATATCATAGGTACCATTGAGCAACATGTTAGGAACCAAATGGAATGCAACTGTGACTAGCTAGCAACAACCTACAAACTGATCATCAGTCATCAATAATTAGCAAAGAGAATGTTACTTGAGGAAATGCAAAAAAATGCTAACTGATAACCTCCCCCAAGGGGCGGGGCATACAACACTGTAGGTCATTAAAGTACAGGATGGATCCTAAAATCTGAAACACTGGAGGTTGTAACAGAGCGCCAAGTTTTCTCAGGTGTAGCATCAGTGGTGTGTTATTATTCTCTCTCTCCGTCTCTCTTTCAAGTTACCTACCTGCTAGCACTGGCTACGCTGCTAAAAAACATCATGAATCACTCAAGCATCCTTCTATTCCTTCTGGCGTTTTTCCACATGGATGTTTTTCAGTCGGATCAATCATCGTGTCCTGACGAGCGCCCGCTATACGGCAACGGAGAAAACTCTTCTGATTGACATTAATATCATATCTACAAATGGTCCACTACTCAAAACGTCAGGCTGGATGTAAGGACAAGGAGATGATGGAACGATGCAAAAGGAAGATTCAGCAGAAAGAAAAAAAAGACAGATGCCTTATATGAGAAGTATAAAAGTATAAAAAGTGTGTCTGAAAATGTGGGTTTTATCACCTTTAGACTCTTCTTCAGATACTAAAGACATCTTCTTTTAAGAAGTATTTTCTTGTCTTTTATCGTGTAAACAAGATGGCCGCCGGACGTGTAGCGTGGTTGTGGTTGCTCTCAATGCTACATTTGATGCCACATGATGCTATAAAGGGGGGCACGGTTAGGGGGGCTTAGTGGTTAGCACGTTTGCCTCACACCTCCAGGGTTGGGGGTTCGACTCCCGCCTCCACCTTGTGTGTGTGGAGTTTGCATGTTCTCCCTGTGCCTCGGGGGTTTCCTCCGGGTACTCCGGTTTCCTCCCCCGGTCCAAAGACATGCATGGTAGGTTGATTGGCATCTCTGGAAAATTGTCCGTAGTGTGTGATTGCGTGAGTGAATGAGAGTGTGTGTGTGTGCCCTGTGATGGGTTGGCACTCCGTCCAGGGTGTATCCTGCCTTGATGCCCGATGACGCCTGAGATAGGCACAGGCTCCCCGTGACCCGAGGTAGTTCGGATAAGCGGTAGAAGATGAATGAATGAATGAATGATGCTATAAAAGTGTAAATGGTGGAATGTCACGCGTTTATGCCAAAAATAGCCCCACCCAAAACACCCCCCCACCACCACCACCACCTTCTTCTGACGTAGCTCCAGGTTTCCGATCTTTTTGCCAGGAGTTTCTTGGCGTTTAAAACGATACAGTTTTTCTGTTTAGAAATCTTTTCTGGATTAAAGCCTGGATTATTCACACATTTCACTTCAGGGATGCGACATGGCTGTGGCACGTACTGTATCCTGTCGCTTGTATCCTCCAGCTTCAGCCTTATCGAGCTACTCATTTACATCTCAAAAGCCCAGCTCCTGAGTCATGCTCTTGCCCCTGCATACACACACATACACACACACACATACACAGAGAAGAAATCGCACAAGTGATGGCTAAAAGTACAGCAGCTCATTGAAGCCCCCTGTAGTGTGGATTAGAAGAGAAGTCAGCGATATCAAACAAGCTATTGGGAAGATGGCCTGGGGATGATGATGATAACGACGACGACGACGACGATGTACTGCTATCGGACGCAGTCATTTGGCACCGAAAAAGAAAAAAAAAAACAGGAAGTAGAAGTTTGCATTTCCCAAAAGAATAGGAGTGTATCAGGAATTTAATTTTTATAAACAGCAAAGCTTTTAAACATTACACAGCACTCGGTAAAATTCTGGATTCTGATTGGTTAAAATCAGATTTATTAATACAGGAATTTGTATATGTTGTGCTTTTTTTTAATCCGTATATAACCACATTTAATGTTGTGGAAGGTCCATGAGCTAGTTAACGAGTTAGTTCCCATTATACTGATATTACAGTGATATGTTTATGTCACTATGTTAGCGCTGTTACCGTAGAAACTATTACATATCAGAACAAGCACATTTATACAAACCTACACTACTCTACTGTCCTAAATCCTGTCTTGTATAATCCTTTTGGTTTTTATTTTATTTTTTTTAAAGTTCACCCTACGGTCTGTCTGAGTTTTTTTTTTGTAATGATTTGACAGAGCGTTCTTTCTACCCCGATATCTCAGATGTAATTATTCTCTGCTCTCTCTGCTTCACTCGCTCCATTTAATTGACTTTTAAATTGGTGACAAATGTCAAGAACTCGAGAAGCCCGAACTGGTTGTTTCGTCAGCGCCGCCGTGTCTGCGCTCGATGGGACAAAACGGCTCTCAGTAAAGGACGTTAATGATTAAAATAGATGAGGTTGACACCAGGTTGATGATTTTGGCCACGATTTGATCGTCTGAGACAAAGTTTAAAAATCTTAAAAGATTTTTAGAATCCTAGGGTCAAATCTGTAGTCTTTCTTGGCTGGTTCAACGTCGTCATGGTCACCGACAGCCGATCAATGGCTGTCGCGATCAGTTTTTTCCTCTGATGAACTTCTAGCAGTGTCGATGAGGGAGAACCAAGAACCAATAGGAGCAGGATGATGCACTGTTTTTATCATTTGATCGCTACAGATTGTTTTCGTTGCCGTGGCTTTGAAAGATTCACGGATTGATGACCTAAAACCCTGGACAAGTTTTCTTGTGTGCGTCTGATTTTGACGCGTCTTCACTGTCGTACAGTCTGACACGATGACACCTGAGATCCTTCAGTGTGACATGGGGATCATGTTCGTACAGTCTGACAAGCAACAATCGCCAAGGATTAGAAAAGTTCACCCAGTGTGACCCCGGATTAAGACGCACAAGCCCTAAGTGTGCTGTGGACCTGTGTGTGGTGTTAAGAAACAAGACTGAACACACAGAGGAAGGAGTATTAACATGGATGACCACGATGCTGTATTCCGTCCGCTGCAGTAATGCAGAGCCGGCTAATTGAAGGTATTAAAGCCTGAGTCTGAGACAGACAAACTAGCAGCTCAGACACTCACCAGTGTGGCAGAGAAAGAGCAACTGTCTCGCATGATAATGAGGGATGAGGTACAGTAGAACAGTGACGAATCTCTGTGTGTGTGTGTGTGTGTGTGTGTGTGTGTGTGTGTGTGTGTGTGTGTGTGTGTGTGTGTGCGCGTGTGTGTGTGTGAGCAAAGCTAAAAAAGAGAGTCAGAAAGAGAGAGAGAGAGGGACAGAGAGGGAGAAAGAGAGAGGGAGAGAGAGAGAGAGAGAGAGAGAGAGAGAGAGAGAGAGAGAGAGAGAGAGAGAGAGAGAGAGAGAGAGAGAGAGAGAGAGAGAGAGAGAGAGAGAGAGAGAGAGAGAGAGAGAGAGAGAGAGAGAGAGAGAGAGAGAGAGAGAGAGATAGAGAGAGAGAGACAGAGAGAGTGTAATGAGATGAAAGGATATTGCCTGGAAATACTGTTATAATTATAATTTAATAATTTTTTTTCTGCTTAATTTCCCAGACATATTGTTACATACGAATTTTAAAATATATAATATATTATTTTAAATATTATAAAATATCTATATTTTAAAAATCTTCCTGGAAATACATAAATAAATAAAGTAATTAACTAATTAATTAATTACAATGTAATTAACAAAAATATAATATAGATGAAATTCAAAAGATAATAAACTAAACTAAGCAAAATTGTAATAAATAATAAAAATAATTTAACATTAAAATAAAAACCAAAAAAAATTTAAATGAATCAAACTAAAAAGTATTTTTAAATTCAGTATATTTATTTATTTATTTATATATTTATATTATTGCATACAGCTCACAACAGTTATGGATTTAGTTGTACATAGAAGTGGTTTATTTCACTGATTATTTCTTTCCTCTTTCATCAGTATTTAAGGATTATAGCAGAATATCAGCGAAAAATATACAGCAACAAAGAAAAAGCCTGTTTTTATTAACTAACATTATCATGCTGCTCTAATAGTGCTGTAATGTCGTCATGTACCAAAATCCCTGCCATCAAATTCCATAAACATCCTCTTCGCTTCATTGTTGGCAGGAAACTAGAAAGATTCTTTAGCAAGCAAAGCGGCGAATTAAATTTCATGCCTCTTAGCTGTGTTTTTGTTCAGGGCTTAGTTTGACAATCCCATTTGTGATCAAAGGCAAAAAAAAAAAAAAAAAACGTTTTTCAAACACTTCCACACTTTTATTGTGAAGCTCAGGGTTCAGTTTCTAAACTCGGTGTGTATTGACAGATCAGACGTTACTGGTACAGAAAGTGTGTGAAGGTCAGATCAAATCACAGCACTGTACAAAGGCCACTATTTGGTCCTTCAGGGTTCATTCTGGATCAGGGAAGTGATGAAAATGGGAAATGTTTGAGTTTACTGATGAACCCACAAATAATCGAGTGAGAAAGCAAATCTACGCTTTGTTTGTGTGTCATCATCATTTCATTAGTTAAGAACGTGAGTATGATGAACACTACATTACATTTACGTTAATGCTCTCGCTCTAATACGTTATTGTTTCTATGGTGACAGGTCACAACGATAAAGACATATTAATACATATTTTTTAAAAAGAGAGAGAGAGAGAGAGAGAGAAAGAGAGAGAGAGAGAGAGAGAGAGAGAGAGAGAGAGAGAGAGAGAGAGAGAGAGAGAGAGAGAGAGAGAGACTAAAAGAGAAAAAGAAAATGGAGAGAGAGGGGAATGAAAAGACAGAGAGAGAGAGAGAGAGAGAGAGAGAGAGAGATGGACAGACTAAAAGAGAAAAAGAAAATGGAGAGAGGGAGGGATGAAAAGACAGAGAAAGAGAGAAAAAGAGAGAGAGAGAAAGAGAGAAAGAGAGAGAGAGAAAGAGAGAAAAAGAGAGAGAGAGAAAGAGAGAAAAAGAGAGAGAGAGAGAGAGAGAGAGAGAGAGAGAGAGAGAGAGAGAGAGAGAGGATAGGTTATAATTTAATAATATAGATGTCAAATTTGTCAACTTGATTCCAAGAGAAGGATCTTATTAGAGTTCTCTAAGAACTCCAGATCTATGGAAGCAAATACAGGTGTGTTCTCCAACCTTGATTTCTCAACTTCTTGCAAAAAGTTCCTGACCCCCAACTGTGGGAAGACCCCAAGTCTTCATCATCTTCTTGATTTTAAGTAACCGCCAATCAAACGCAGCTGAAGGAACCATGCAGGTTAGCAAAGAGCTCGTAAACGCCCTCCGTTTGCCCCCAAGCTCCACATCGTGAGCCACATCGCACTGCCAGTAGCTGCCCGGCCTTTCAGGTCACCTTCATTACGTTGCTCACATCATCGTAACAGCTGCACTCCAAACCTGAACCGGCCCCACTTTCATCTGGCGAGCAGATCTGTCAGCTAGACCGCCGTCGACCGCAGCCGCGACTTCCTTTCATGCCTTTGATGCCTCTGGAAAAGATTGCGCTCGTTATACAGCGGCGTCTTCAGGGGCAAGGCACAAACACAGTGACCTAGAACGGTCATTTGTGTTTAATTAGACGCACTGAGGCCAAGTTGTGAATTAAAGACGGAAATAATTAGGACTTTCATCAGGGGTAATTAGGCACATTTGAAGAAAACTGGGTAATATTGTGTAGTCCGAATGATAAACTTACATAACGACAGCTGTACAATACAACTTAGGTTTGACTGCTTCATTTATTACATTTTTTTTAATGGATTATTTATTTTAAATAATTTATTTAAATATTTGTTAATTTTATTTTCTCTATGCGTCATCACACAGATGCAGTTTAAAAAGCAGATAAAAATCCAGGAGGAACTACAGAACCCATCAGGATCCGTCTTAGCGGTGGTGTAAGTTCAGTGAACACACCGTGCTCCGTGTGCAGAAGACTTCATACTGTCCACTTATTCAACCAGCAGCAAACAAAATGTCCGAGTTTTTTTTTAGATCCAAACCTCAGAGACAAGATGGTGAGATTTACACAAAGCCTCCTGTCTGAGCCTGACTCCAGCTATAATCCAGCCGTCTAGACCTGATTCTGGTCATAACACAAACACAACCCACTAAAACAGCTCCCTGTTCTCCATGTCTTTCTCCCTGTCCTCCATGTCCTTCTCCCTGTCCTCCATGTCTTTCTCCCTGTCCTCCATGTCCTTCTCCCTGTCCTCCATGTCCTTCTCCCTGTCCTCCATGTCCTTCTCCCTGTCCTCCATGTCCTTCTCCCTGTCCTCCATGTCCTTCTCCCTGTCCTCCATGTCCTTCTCTCTGCCTTCCATGTCCTTCTCCATGTCTTTCTCCATGTCCTTCTCCATGTCCTTCTCCATGTCCTTCTCCATGTCCTTCTCCCTGTTCTCCATGTCCTTCTCCATGTCCTTCTCCATGTCCTTCTCCCTGTTCTCCATGTCCTTCTCCATGTCCTCCATGTCCTCCATGTCCTTCTCCATGTCCTTCTCCCTGTTCTCCATGTTCTCTAAGTTCATCACCATGCTCCATGTTCCACATGTTCATCTCCCTGTTTTCCAAGTTCTCTATGTTCCCCATGTTTACCTCCGTGCTCCATGTTCTCTGTGCTCATCTCCATGCATCATGTTCTCTATTTTCATCTAAATGCACCATGTTCTCTATGTTTACCTCCATGCTCCGTGTGCATATCCATGTTCTCCATGTTCATCTTAATGCACCATGTTCTCTATGTTTACCTCCATGCTCCATGTGCATATCCATGTTCTCCATGTTCATCTAAATGCACCATGTTCTCTATGTTTACCTCCATGCTCTGTGTGCATATCCATGGTCTCCATGTTCATCTAAATGCACCATGTTCTCTATGTTTACCTCCATGCTCCGTGTGCATATCCATGTTCTCCATGTTCATCTAAATGCACCATGTTCTCTATGTTTACCTCCATGCTCCGTGTGCATATCCATGTTCTCCATGTTCATCTTAATGCACCATGTTCTCTATGTTTACCTCCATGCTCCATGTGCATATCCATGTTCTCCATGTTCATCTAAATGCACCATGTTCTCTATGTTTACCTCCATGCTCTGTGTGCATATCCATGGTCTCCATGTTCATCTAAATGCACCATGTTCTCTATGTTTACCTCCATGCTCCGTGTGCATATCCATGTTCTCCATGTTCATCTAAATGCACCATGTTCTCTATGTTTACCTCCATGCTCCGTGTGCATATCCATGTTCTCCATGTTCATCTTAATGCACCATGTTCTCAACGCATAAAACTAAATCAGCATGTCGCTGTGACCAGTCAGATGTGACAGTCAGCAGCAGTGCTGTGGTATAGAGCATTGCCACATCATTTAAGCCCCGCCCCTTTTCCTACATGACACAATAAATAAATAAACCCTGTGTGGACCAGAAGGGCCTGGATCCTGGTTTAAAACGCTGGATCTTTATCAGATGGCATTGATTTTGTTGAGACTGACTGCTGGATGTAATAAAAGAAAACAAATCAGTGACACACAGTCGGATAATGAGAAGATCATGTTGGATCAACAGCAAGCAAACGATTCTACCGTAATAATAAAAAATATAAAAATAAAAAGCAGCACGACGCAGCCGAGGTGCTCAGGGACTGAATGAAGGACAATGAGACTGGCAGAGGTGACAGCTCTAATAGTCCCTCACGGATGACCTTCGTTAGCGAGCCTTGTCATCGGAGCGTGCTCTGTCATTACCAGTTTATCATGAGAGACAGCGTGTATGCCAGACCAGGCCTGTCTCTCTCTCTCTCTCTCTCTCTCTCTCTCTCTCTCTCTCT
>NC_083485.1:15199349-15246849 GCF_030014155.1 Tachysurus vachellii
CATTTTAAAAGGTAATGTGAACAGCCAAACAAAAAAATCAGATCTGAGCAAAATATCCGAATTGAGCATTAAGACTTGCAGTGTGAACGCGGCATTAGATCTTCTTCTTCCACTCATTTCATCGTTCCCTCTGTCCGTCTTGTAACTATGGGGGATAGAGCTTTCGGTTACTCTGCACCTCGGCTCTGGAACTCACTTCCGTCTGAACTCCGTAATATTGATTCTCATTCGTTATTTAAATCTCAGCTTAAAACTCATCTGTTTAGTTTAGCTTATTCTACACCATAATTTGTACTGCTGGTCTAATTTGTATCGCAATGTAGCTATTAAATTTTGATTGTCTTTGTTGTTTTTTGTACGGTGACCTTGAGTGTTCAGAAAGGCGCCTTTAAAATGTATTATTATTATTTAAAGCGTTAGCTTGCTAGCGTGCTCAGGTACGGTATGTTAGCCGCACCTCTGTGCGGTCGGGATTCAGAGAGCTGCTTGTACGCCGGCTTTTATGGGTCAACGATCGTGGATTTGTTTCCTCCTTATTATACATGCGGATAAAAAACAAACACTCGATGGATTGGCAGATTACCAACAAGCTTGACACGGAGAAGTCCCGAGCATAGAAAAGATGGTTCCGAAGAAGGGATTTTGGTCCATTAATATGAATAGAAGCAGATTTATATATATATATATATATATATATATATATATATATATATATATATATATATATATATATATATGGAATAAAAGAGCAGCGATGCCAAAGGGATCAGTGGGGAAAACTTCTGAGAGGTTTTATATCTGGCTTTTAAGATGTTTTTAAGCCTACACAAGCTGAGCGATTTCAGAGACATCAGGGATTAAACAAAAATCTCACACACAGCTGGAAAAAATGAGAAATAAATATAAATCTATAACGAGTGGTTTTAGTGATGGTGAATGTTAAAATTGGAGCTTGGAAGCTGTATGAAATTTCATTTTCTAAATAAAAAATGTGTTGAAATCTTAAGTCCAGAATTATAATTATACAAATAATGTAATAATAAAAGTCATAAAGTGATTAAATTCTAAACCTTTTAGATTAGCCGTCAATCATCTCAGAAATATTGCTAAGATAAGAAACGCGTCACTTCAGCATGTAGACAACTAAAATAAAGAAAATTAGTATTGTTTTTATCCGTTTAAGGGCATTTTTCACCAAAAGTTAATAATTATTTCTTTCTTTCTTTCTTTTTCTTTAATCACAAACTCATTTGCTGTAAATTCAAATGATTATTTATTTATTTTATCCTCTCTCACCCTTAACAAGTTTAAACAAACAAACAAGCAAAAAAATATCTATTTTTCTTAGATCGTATTCTAATCTCAGCTTCCAAGCTCCATATTTGAAAAAAAATAAAAAATCCAGTTGAAATCCAGATAAATTTTGCCAATTATAAAGGCTGCTATTGGGAAAACATGGAAAGTCTGCCACAGAAATCAAGCCCACAGTTAGAACCAGCTCAGTGGTGGCAGGATCGCAGATTCAACACTGTCTTTGGCACTTTGACAGCCAAGGAAAAAAATAATTACCCATCAGCCATGATCTCTGTTCAGCGATTATACTCTTCTCTTCACACTACCATAACTGTCTGTCTGTCTGTCTGCCTGTCTGCCTGTCTGCCTGCCTGTCTGTCTGTCTGTCTGTCTGTCTGTCTGTCTGCCTGCCTGTCTGCCTGTCTGCCTGTCTGCCTGTCTGCCTGTCTGCCTGTCTGTCTGCCTGTCTGTCTGTCTGCCTGTCTGTCTGCCTCTTTATTCCTCTGTTTGTGACTCAGTTTAAACGGACACGTGACTGAAACATGCTTCAGAAGACGCTGCTGCTGCTGCGTGGACGTGAGCCATCCTCGTAGTCGACTTCCTGCCAGTCGGTGTAGCTGAGCACCAAAACGAGTCCAATAAAGAAGCCAAAATTAGCAAATTTCTACACGTCCTCAGTAATACGACACATCAGCAAGACACAAAAACAACCTAAAAAATGTGAAAATGAACAAATACAATGTACAAAATCCAAAGAATGGAAATGGAAAGCATAGTATGAATGCTCTTTAATTTCAATTCTTGTGTTTTAAAAATTGGACAATTGCGAGATTTTTCCATACTAACAAGTCTACACAACCGAAACACAAAATGTATGTATTTAATTTTTTTTTAAAATCACACAATTTTATCTTTTTTCACCGAAAAACAAACAAGTTTAACGTGTAATATTCCCTAATACTTAAATCTAATGACATTGTTGTGACATTTTACAAACCAGATTTAAAGGTAACACAAGTTAACACTTATTTTTTATTATTGAGTTATTTTTTCTTCTAACATGATTTGACTTTAGAAATACCAGAAAAAAAACAGAAAAGAAACATTTAGTACCAAAGTACCAAAAAAAGATATCTATAAAAAGTTCTCATTTTATTTCATCTATCAAACTTAGCTGAGCTAAAAATAATATTATTAAAAATGATTAGCTAAAAAAAAAAAAGTTTAGAAATTTGCACCAAAAATGAGATTTTAATATCTACTGAGCGACGGAATGACGCACGATGTCCCTGCTAGCATGCGGCACTTCCTGTTCTTCACTACTGAGGAGAAAAAAATCAATTCTGCAGAGAAACCCCTTCAATTAGTGTGATATTCTGTAAAAAGGTCATCCAGATGAATGGAACATGTGAGAGATGTAATTGTGGCATTTCTGTTTTCTTTTTTTTTTTTTTTTTTTTAAGCTTAAGTGACATCCAGGTGTTGTTATATTCATTCATTCATTCATTTTCTACCACTTATCTGAACTACCTCGGGTCACGGGGAGCCTGTGCCGTCATCGGGCATCAAGGCAGGATACACCCTGGAAGGAGTGCCAACCCATCACAGGGCACACACACACACACACACTCATTCACTCATGCACTCACACACTACGGACAATTTTCCAGAGATGCCAATCAACCTACCATGCATGTCTTTGGACCGGGGGAGGAAACCGGAGTACCCGGAGGAAACCCCTGAGGCACGGGGAGAACATGCAAACTCCACACACACAAGGTGGAGGCGGGAATCGAACCCCGACCCTGGAGGTGTGAGACGAACGTACTAACCACTAAGCCACCGTGCCCCCTTGTTGTTATATTTATTTATTTATTTATTTATCTATTTATTTATTTTTTTTAAACCCAACCATGTATAGACCGCCACTGGACTGGGAAGTGGGCGGAGTCAGGATATGGATATGTTAGGAATGTAATACAGCAAATGAGAAGGAATGTTAGATTTGAGAAATCTGCTTAGTGTCTATTTTACAAAAGCAAAATTTTATTACTAAATCTGACCGGCGTCCACGGTTATGTTTTAAAAACACTATCATTAATTATTCACTTTGTGGCATAAATAAGACAGTTTGCTTTTGTTGCTTGTTTTGCTTCCTCGTGATGCTTTTTACTACAGTCACAGTGTCTGAACAGATGAAATAAAGACACTTAAACATTTTCTTTTTGTTTAACCATCAGGTTGTAAATCAGACTAGAGAAAATAAAATGCGTATCAGAGACTAAAGAAATTCTCCCCGTTCTGATCTAACGTCTCTCTCTTTAGCCTTGTAGCTAGTTTCTGATCTGATGAACCGGCTTTGGCTCAATAATTCACACAAACAGAGGGGATTTGAATAAACCACGACAGAGGATCTGCTACACAACCAAGCTTGTTAAAAATTAAATAAAATAAAATAAAATAAAGCCTAGACTGTCTCATGGGGGCACGGTGGCTTAGTGGTTAGCACGTTCGCCTCACACCTCCAGGGTTGGGGGTTCGATTCCCGCCTCCGCCTTGTGTGTGTGGAGTTTGCATGTTCTCGCCGTGCCTCGGGGGTTTCCTCCGGGTACTCCGGTTTCCTCCCCCGGTCCAAAGACATGCATGGTAGGTTGATTGGCATCTCTGGAAAATTTTCCGTAGTGTGTGATTGCGTGAGTGAATGAGAGTGTGTGTGTGTGTGCCCTGTGATGGGTTGGCACTCCGTCCAGGGTGTATCCTGCCTTGATGCCCGATGACGCCTGACGCATGATAGCCCGAGGTAGTTCGGATAAGCAGTAGAAGATGAGTGAGTGAGAGTGAGTGAGTCTCATGTCATTTCTTCAGGATAATTCATCTGATTTGGTCCAGTGAAATACTTTACATCTGGACCCTCGTGTTCACTTCTTTCCTGTGTTCCTTCAGACCTCATGGTATAAACCACAGCAGAAGAACATCCAGGTCCTGAAGTAGCCGTCTGTTCTTTTTAACGTGTATGCAGAAAAGATCAGGCGAGACAGATCGAAAGACTCACCAAATGAAAGCTTCCATCTCATCCTTTTTATCTTAACTCTGCCTTCCTCAATGTTCTTCCATTCCAGGGGTAATAAATCATGTCGGCACTTACAGATCGGGGCCTCGTCTCGGAGCCGAGTTCGGTTAAACAAGCGGAGGCTGCTCCCTTTTCTCACCATCACACTTCTCTTTTCATCCTTCCATCTCTTCCTGGAAAATCTGCATATGTAAATTTTAACTTCGAGACCTAAATGCAAAATGCGGTGAGATTTTCAGCATTTGGAGCTCAAGCCAAAAAAAGATCCAGATAATTTGAAGCATTTAATATTTCTAAATAAAGAAAAAAAATATAGAATCTTTCTTATATTTTTTAGTGATTCCTTATATCTCAGTTAATAATGATCATTGATAATAAGATTGAACACTTTTAATATATTTTTACTAAGATCGATTTTCATAGCAGACAAAATGTTTGGAATTTGATATAAATATCAGTCCATAACCTTTAATCTAAACAAACAAAAAAAAAAGAGAACAAAACAAAAGAAAAAAGAAATATGCAAATGAGACAGGAAGTTGCTGTTAGCTTGCTGTCTCAATCTTCATGCTAAACCATGTTTTATTCTTGATACATCAAATCCATGATATTTGCATTTCAGATTGTGGACAAGTAAAGAAAAAAATAAGTTAATAAATAAATAAATAAATCTTTTTTGTTTTTTTGGTAAATGTTTCATGATTTCTTTATCGTCACATGATTTTTACGTGTCGAATTTATTTATTTTGTTTGTTTCTGTTTTCTTTCATTTGTTTCCTGTAAATTTTAATCATGGTTCAGAAAATGTACCATATATTTTTTTTTCAGATGATTAATTTGAATATGTTAAATAATATAATATTAAATATGTTTTCCAAAAAGTGATTTTTACCCGATTTATTTATTTATTTATTTATTTATTTATTTAATGATTTGTGATTTTTATACAATTTGTATATATTTTAGAATGTTTTTCATTTGGTTCATTTATTTATGTTTTTTTTTCCCACACATTTGATTTGTTTTATTTTTATTTCATCTGTGATTTTTACTTAATTTTATTAAAATAGTTTGGTACTTTTTTAAGTTTGAATGATTTGTGTTTTCTAAACAATTTATGTATTTTAAAACGTAATTATTTTCTCCGTAGGTTTCGCTCGTGTTTTGTTATACATACTTTAATTTCTTTCATTTCTAATAAGAAAACAACAAACGCAATCAAATGAGATTTACGTAGCGACCTTTCCAAATAAGAGCTGGTAATCCGTGTGTCAGCTCGGCTGACCCATTTCCACCTGTCAGCTACTGAAACCTTTAATCCTTCGGGCAGATAACATTTTCTGCAGATATGAGACATATTTCATCACTTCGGTCCCTCGTGATGGTTCGCCTCATAGGCAGAGGCTTAACGCGGCCAGGTTTCGTGATGCACGCGGACCCTCAGGCCTGGTGAAAGTCTGGGTAAATTAGCCACCAGCGCTAACCTATACGCTGACATCCATCTCCGGATCTGGGAGAGCAGAGCGGACTGGACGCTCGGCCAAATGGGAGGACAGAGAGCGGTGACTCAAATCCAGGCAGCTGTCGTTAATGAGAGAAAGCGAGTGATTTGTGGGCCGCCATGCCTGCCTCTTCTCTCTGCTCGGCCAGCACTTTACACACAGCCAGAGAGGCATTTAACACAAGAGCCTCATTCTGCTGTGGCCAGTGTCGGTTTGCCTATTAAACTAACTTTAATCGGGTGAATTGGCACTCTGTAAATTTACCCTGGTTGATTTTAACCTAAAGACCTCCTAGCCACCTAGCCTTTTGCTAATTAGCTTTTACACACACTATTATTACACACACACACACACACACACACACACACACACACACACACACACACACACACACACACACACACACACACACACACACACACACACACAGACCATGCTATGTCCAGAAATTACACACATGAATTCAAAGAAAAAAAAATACAACGTGGTCACAAGAACAATAAAATCACATGTAAACATTTAAATGCTAATAAATAAATATAGAATGTTGGAGAGAAAATTTCACATTTTTACAAAATAATTATTAAATGGTTTTTAAAACAACATTGAAAACCACGTAACTATTTTTTAATCCGTTCAAAACAAAACAAAACAAATTAAAATTGCGAAATTGTATTAAAAAAAAAAAAAAAGCCCGAGGCTTTGTTCGTGTTGCGCTGCTGCCCTTGAACTTTTAAGTTCTGCGCTAACATCACACTCATGAGGGATTTAATTATGGAGATTACCACAGGCTACAGTTCAGTACATGGACATATGTCCCTGATCCCTGCAAAATCATTGTGCCCATGTACGAGCACTGACCAGGATAAAGGTGAAGCAGTCAGTGATGCACATAGTGTTAATAATCAGAGACAGTTTACACTGAACACACTGAATAATTAACCAGTTCATCAGTACCAATCTTTAAGTCTTTGATTTTTGGCTAATCCTCATATCAAGGGCTTTGATTCTTAGTTAATCTCAGTTTTTTAATTAGTCTTAGTCTCAAATGCTCTTATTCTTTGTTTAGTACAGTACCAGTCTCATGATTAGTCTCAGTCCTGTTAGCATGAATCTTTCAAGCTGTTTCTCTTGTTTAACTAAGAATCAGACTCTTGGTTAGTCCCAGTCTTTAAAGCTTCTAATCTTGCTTAGTCCCATTCTCTTAGGAGCCAACTTTTAATTAGTCCCGATCCGTTAGACTCAGACTATTGGTTAATCTCAATCTTTACAGTATGTCTCAGATTCTTCGTATTTAATGCTCTGATACTTGGTTAGCTTTAGTATAAAATGACTAGACTGCTGGTTAGTCCCACTGTCTAGGGATCGGTCTGTTTTTTTAACTCTTGATTAGTCTTAACATTCTCACTTAGCCACAATTCTTAAAGGTCTCATACTTGGTTAGTCCCAGTATCAAATAACTAGACTTTTGATTAGTCTCCCGCTCTATAGATCAGGCTGTTGGTCAGTCTCAGTCTCCAGTTCATTACCTCTTCCTAATCCCACTCTCTGAAGGTCTTTCTGTGATTTTTTCCATTATTCTAAGATCTGATTTTTACTTTAGTGGCCAAGGATCTGATTTCTGTTTAATCCCAGTCTTTAAGGCTCGGACTTAAAGTCGTGGCCTAATGGTTAGAGAGTCTGACTCGTAACCCTAAGGTTGTGGGTTCAATTCTCAGGCCGGCCACGACTGAGGTGCCCTTGAGCAAGGCACCGAACCCCCCCCAACTCTTCCTCGGGCGCCGCAGCATAAATGGTCGCCGCAGCCCACTGCTCTGGGTGTGTGTTCACGGTGTGTGTGTTCACTGCTGTGTGTGTGCACTTTGGATGGGTTAAATTCAGAGAATGAATTCTGAGTATGGGGCACCGTACATAGCCGTATGTCACTTCACTTTCACTTTTATCAGTGGTCTGTTTTTTTTTTTTACTACATCTGATTACTGGTTACTTTCAGTATTTAACAACCTCCTTCTTGCTCTTCAGTGCGAGACGCAGTGTCTAAAATCCTGGTCGTGATTTCTATTGCTTTTTCTTCAACCTGGATGAATAAAGATGTGTGACGTCCGATCTGGCAAGAAAGGATTTTCTCCGTACAATTCACAATCTGATGTAATTTCCTCCTTCAATTTATTGACTCAGATCTGAATGAAATAAGAGAAACGGATGTCATGACTGATTCGGTTACCGCTGTGATTCAGTGGTCGTATTTGAAGCATGGTGTTCATGCCAAAACAACATGAATCCATTATACGTCTTCTTCCCTCTGGACTGGGATGGAGAATAGCTGATGCAGGCCCAGCTACACCAGTGCCTCCAGTCAATACCATTACACAGCTTTTATTTGTCAATATTAAACTCCTGTGTGGATTCTACACTTCTAACCTGACACATGGCCGTCTCATTAAATCACACATACGATATTACGCCCAAACCTCCATGCTGTTTCCAACACATGACAGTTTCCAGTCCTTCCTTTTCCAAAGACATCTGACATCAAAAATACACCGCGGGCCACAGGAGGATGCCTCAAACCACACATCCACACAACACAGCTTCAATCTCAGATTTACTGACTCGAGACTTTTTTCTTTCTTTCTTTTTTTTCAAACCATGCAATATAACACCAGTCAGCATAAATAAACTCTGCGGCTCTGACAATGAATTGACATTAACAAGTTTCCAGCCATTTGGATAATTGCAAAATCTCAGGTTGCAGATGAGTAACAAAGGTAGAGTTTGTAGGTGTTGAAGTGCAAAACATGATTATGGTACAAATTCAACCCCAAGCTGCAGTAATTGTGAGCGAGGTGAAGCTCCATCAAGTGATGAGAATGATATTATTAATTAATGACAAACTAACCACAAGCCTATAAACACATTAGCCTGCTGCTGAGATCTGGACGGGAAAAAAAAAGTACATTATCAGATGCTCCCTAAAGAGCCACAAGTATTAGCACTTATTACAGAATAAAGGTTTAAACTTTCTTTGCATTTTAGAGTCCATTTAACAAGGTAAATATATCCCAGTAAACACACACACACACACACACACAGCATTTCGTATAGCTAAGAATGACACTATATCCCTTAATAAGTAATACCTAATTAAAGACCGAATCTATAATACACACAGCACTGACACTGGAGGCTCATTCCTATAAATCATCAAATCAATGATTGTACATGATTTTTAAACTCTTGTGGTCCAGTTGTTGCTATAGAAACGATAAACTATTAGAGCCACAAAGCTCTGAAAGCTTTTATAGTATTGGTGTAATAGTAAATGTAGTAAATACACACACGTACACACACAAACCTTATAACAGCATACATTGGCCAGCTTTTTAAAACTCTTAGCATGTTAGTATTTGCTGTTAATAAAGCGGGACTGTCAAGCACTAAGTCTGTGAAAAGGAGATTGTTTTTTTTAGGAAACTTAATGAATTGTTCTTCTCTCTATAATGTTACACAATAAGTGTCGGTTTATTAGAAATTAGTTGTTTGTTTTTGACATAGTATGTATTTGAGCATATGAGGAAGTATGAGGATGTTCGAGCAGTACATGAGCTATAGTAGAAATACAGTAAATACAATGAGAGGACCATCAGAGAGAGAGAGAGAGAGAGAGAGAGAGAGAGAGAGAGAGAGAGAGAGAGAGAGAGAGAGAGAGAGAGAGATGGATAGATGGATAGAGCAGACTTGCAGGACCTAGATCACTAGTTGTAACACAGACCAAAAACGCTTTCATTCATTCAGCCTGGTCACACACACGCACGCACGCACGCACGCAGGCACACACGCACACACGCACACGCACAAACGCGCTCACACACGCACACACACCTCCATCTCACTTCTCTTTATCCCTTAATTAACTCTCTCTCTCTCTCTCCTTTCCTCGTGTCTCTCGGTCGCACGCGCGCTGTTGTTACAAACACATCATCAGACTCGTAAACATGAACAAAGACGTGAACAGAAACGCACCAAACTATTCCACTGCATCCCGTGATTCAGAGAGGGCGCGTGGTGCCAAAAATAAATAAATAAAATAATGAAACAAATGGCGAAGGCTCACCGAGTGTGAAGTAGGGCAGCGCGGTGTTATCCAGATCGTCCAGCACCGACACGGCTCCCGGTACGTCGCTCCGTACGAACAGCAAGAGCCGGGAGTCCGCCGCGCCCGCACTCCCGGATCCCACGCTCAGCTCGCTTTCGCGCAGCACGGGCAGCGTGGACACCGTCACCGTTTTGACCTCGCATGCGCCTGCCGCCGAGTCCTTCTCTCCGCCGGGCTTCGGTCCTCCAGCCGCGGTTCCGGTTCCCGTAACCGTCCCAGTGAGGAACTCCTCCAGCGAGAGGAAGAGGAGGAGAAAGAGGAGGAGGAGGACGAGCCGTGCCGCGCTCCGCGCCATTCCCCCGGTCCCCGTGTTGTTTTTTTTTGAGCGAAGCGCGCGGAGGCTGCGCGCTCCTTTATAAAGCGGTTGTGTGTGGGCGCGCGGGGGCGCGCGACTCCGGCCGGGAATGAAAGTGGTGGGGCGCAGGTGAGCTGAGCTCGAGCTGCTGATCAACCAATCCCGTCCGGTCCGGTGTTAATAATAATAATAATAATAATAATAATAATAATAATAATAATAATAATAATAATAATAATAATAAAATTGGTTATGTGTCACTCATAGAATAAACACCATATGACCCCTGGGAGCTTATAAGAGCTAAAGGTTATGTTGTGCATCATTCATTACCTGCCTGGATGTTCACAGTAGTTCATTATGCTACAAAGAGAGCGGATAGTGAGCTTCCCAACACACACACACACACACACACACACACACACACACCTTGAGAGAGAGAGAGAGAGAGAGAGAGAGAGAGAGAGAGAGAGAGAGAGAGAGATGAATGGATGGATGGATGGATGGATGATAAATGTGGTCATTATAGTTCAGCTTATTTTTCCAGCATCACAAACTTGTTCATTAGCATAATAAAAGTTCCCTGTTTAAGTCGTCACTGTAAAATGTCAACTTTGCAGGGTGAACTTTGTAATTGTGGTTTCGTCCCGATAACGTCATCGTCCCTGAGAGCGTTCCCTCTGCCCTTCTTCCTGATTACAAGATCTGCTTAAAATGCCATCTGCCTGTCAAAACAGATGTGGCTCCTATCAAACACACACTCCCTGAGGAAACATCCCTGCAGTGTCTGCAAGTTTCTCTCTCTCTCTCTCTCTCTCTCTCTCTCTCTCTCTCTCTCTCTCTCTCTCTCTCTCTCTCTCTCCCTCTGTGTGTGTGTGTTACTGAGCGTCCTACCTTGAGCATGGTGTTCCACTGTAAACTAAAAACAGAGAGTGTGTGCACAATTTTCAAACTGCTGATGCAATCAAAAGAAAAAAAAAA
Source organism: Tachysurus vachellii (assembly GCF_030014155.1). Taxonomy (NCBI): domain Eukaryota; kingdom Metazoa; phylum Chordata; class Actinopteri; order Siluriformes; family Bagridae; genus Tachysurus; species Tachysurus vachellii. Next base: position 15,210,647 of record NC_083485.1, read on the forward strand.
AAGACAAATATATGGATGGAAAAAAAACTGTAACACACACTCACATCTACCCCCCCCACACACACACACACACAAACCACCTCTGATTACATTTTTCCATTTATTAAATAACTTTTTATCAGTTTCTGGTTCCATTTCATTTACAGATACACCTGGTTCCTGTAATCACTAAAGTTTTAGCAGCTTTAAATCGTCATCGTCATCAAACCAGCTTCTCTTAGTTCTCTATTAAAGACAAAACACTCTTTATCTTCACCGAGAAGAAACAACCGGAAACACTTTTAAAGCGATGACACTCGAGACTCCTTATCTAATAATCACCATAGCAACGTCGACACATTTTCTCAACCTGTTTATGAGCAGAGAACAAGCACGAGAAGTCATTAATGAAGGCTTTAATTCGTCGACCAATCAGGATTGAGAATGGAACAGTGCTGTGAAAGAAAATGTTTTTTCATAACCCTGGAGTATCGAGCAGATCTTTGGTTTACTTGCCCGCTCATGTTAGCAGCGAGGAGGCTCTGAGTCAGATACGAACCCGAGCGATACACTCTTAAAAGCTAATGGAAGGCATTTGAAGACTTCCCCGATCGGATATTTGAGACAGATTGCTGTCAGAGTTGTGTCGAAGGCCATACCGAGGAAGCTTGTGATTCTTTCAAAATTCAATTTGACTGACAGCGAGCAAAACGGCTTTCCTGCTGATAATGACTCTCAGGTCTGATCTCACATGACGGCCGACGTGTTGTGCACGTACGCTCGATCGTATTACGAACAAATAAAGGCGTCTTCGATTTACAAGCCCTCTCGTTTCACTGCGTGATGCCAGGCGCTCTGGAGTCTGGAGAAAACATGCCTGCTGCATGTCTCTCAGGTCTCTGGGAGAGTTTATACGCCGTATTCTTGTGGATTTTTAATAATGTTACAGTCACACAAACTTCATTCCTTACAGTACTGATTATTGAACATAGACATAATCAGAGGAGATGTTTATTTAACAATAAAGGAAGGAGTCTCCGGTTTCAGTGCTTTGTAACTGTCAGGGAAAAGTGTAAAAGTCTTTCAGTGAAGATGTTCAACAGTTCACGAGAGAAAAAAAAATAAAACTTGCAAACTGTTGTGTTGAAATGAAAAAGTTACACAGAAATACATTTTCTATAAAATTACACTCACTACAGTTAATGACCTGTATTTCTATCCGTACGTTTAGTCCGTATGTGGGAATGGATCGGTTCAGCACACGCTCTTGTATACGGAGTGATTTAGGATGAATTGAGCCTAATTCATAAACACTGGCTCTTATACGTTCTCTCTCTGAGCTACAACGTTCTCCCATCGTTTTTAATTTTGTCGTCAATTTGGTCAAGTAAGCAAGAGCAAGTTTAAAAAAACAACTAATCATGCAGAAGTGTAAATATGAAAAGCGTGACAGCTTTCAGAGAAATGGGATCAGGATTGCAGTAACGTCGCTTGTGAGCCACCGTACATCAGATTGCTTCATATATTTGAGCTGGAAGGTGACTGATTGCACTTAGGGCACGATTCATAGACTCCCCCCTTCTTTCTCTCTCTCCCTCTCTCTCTCTCTCTCTCTCTCTCTCTCTCTCTCTCTCTCTCTCTCTTCTCAGCTCCCTTTCCTTCTCCATCTGTCTGTCTCACTCTCTGTTATTCTCTTCCTGTTTCTCTGTCTCTGTCTCTGTCTCTCTCTCTGTCTCTGTCTCTCTCTCTCTCTCTCTCTCTCTCTCTCTCTCTCTCTCTCTCTCTCCTCAGCACCCTTTCCTTCTCCATCTGTCTGTCTCACTCTCTGTTTCACTCTTCCTGTTTCTCTCTCTCTCTCTCTCTCTCTCTCTCTCTCTCTCTCTCTCTCTCTCTTCTCAGATCCCTTTCCTTCTTCATCTGTCTGTCTCACTCTCTGTTTCTCTCTTCCTGTTTCTCTGTCTCTCTCTCTCTCTCTCTCTCTCTCTCTCTCTCTCTCTCTCTCTCTCTCTCTCTGTCTCTCTCTCTCTCTCTCTCATCAGCAACCTTTCCCCTTTCCTTTTCCATCTGTCTGTCTCACTCTCTGTTTCTCTCTCTCTCTCTCTCTCTCTCTCTCTCTCTCTCTCTCTCTCTCTCTCTCTCTCTCTCTCTCTCCTCCGCTCCTTTGTCACCATGTCTCTTCTTTGAAATCACTGATTAGTGAGCTAATACGGTACTGCACTTTTTTCAGATAGAAAGAATCAGCAGCTGTTAAATGATGAAAAACCAGAGACCGAGAGCTGGACTGGCTGAAGATCAGCACCACGGACAGCAACCACGACAGCATCACATTCTGGATGGAGCTGTAGATCTTTGAACACCTCTAACCTCCCATAATGCATTACAGCTTTATCTGGTGGCTCGATCAACAATATAATAATACTCTTTCTACAATTATCTACTAAAAAAGGACAGATGGAGGTTAAGTGTTCGGGTCTATGCATAAAGTGCGGAAACAGAAAAATGATGTGGAATAAAAAAATAATATTTCCAGGCATGATAATTAAACCTTGCTCTTGTCAGGTCTGAAATGCAATGCACTGTAATTTTGTCTTTTTCCATAATGCGTATGACAAGAGGACAAATTAGACTGGAGCTTAAAATTGGACTGTCTCAGGTATTGATTTGAGCTGTAGATCATCACTAACAACATTTTCTACCACTCTGTTGTGAAAAACTGGTCTGAAATTACTGACAATTTCACTTTTTAACTTTACTTTGCTATTTAGCCTGCTGAATTTTTTTTTTTTATTTTATTTCTTTTTCATTATTTCCCAAACTAGGTCCCATGACCCCACCCGTGGAGGTTATGGCAGGTTATATTATTTGTCTTATTATTATGAACACATGCATAACTCAAAAGACGGATTTTGTTTGCTGTCGTTCGAGGAATCGCATGTAAACCATCATTGTGCTATTTTAGTCTTTAGTATTTTAGTCAGCTCTCGCGTAGGAGTTTGGAGCCAAAAAAAAAAAAAAGAAATGGACAAATTTCTCCATTCATCTCCCTCCTACCTCTAGTTCCTCGAAGCATCTCAGTGGAACAAGAGAAGTCAACACAACGAACATGAAGATATGCTGAAATATTGTTTCAATATTTATGGATTTGGAAATAGAACAGTAAATAGGGAGGAGGAACCAGAATGGGTGCAGGCTACACAAATAAAGTAAAAGCAGATATTTCTCTAATGTTGGTCATCAGCGATCAGGGTGCAGCGGAAGGGTCAGGGATCTCACCGTCTTAAGGTATGGAATAATACATGACAGGAAGTAATAGTTCTGATACAGAGGAGGGCTCGGGACAGAGTGGAAGTGAGTACCGAGCAGGGCTTGTATTTGTATAAATTGTTGGAAAGCTGGTGGAAGATGGAAGCTGGATCAATAATCTGGAGCAGACGAGGATTGCCACTAGCCAAGAGGTTAGAACTTCAGTCGAACCGCTCTGGCCTACTCACTCAGCGTCGGAAGGGAATCTCTTCACAGGATAGAAATACACACCATGAAGACGAGGGGTAGGGACTCACTCGTCATGGCTAACTTAATGGTCCAGGGAGGAACGTCACTCGCTGACTGAGGCACAAGATAGATTTTTAAGGAAAGATGAGAACAGTCCTATCTCTTGTACTGAACCTCAATTTCATTTCTCTAAATTCTATGCTTAGGGAAAATCAAGTGGGATTAGAAAGATTTGGGGAGATTAGCTCTCGAGGAACACTACCTCTCTGAGATATTACCGCTCCAAGATGTCCGCACGCCTACTGAAAGACAAAACCCCGGTGTTTAAATAGCGGCATGCACACGTGTCAGCGCTGATTACCTGCACGGGGCTGAGGTGCTACTGTATAAAAGAGCATGCAGGTGGCCGTGAATTTGTCTGTGGAGACACCTGTGATGTTACAGGTTCAAGAGAAATATTCAATAATGAGATGAAGGTGCGATGTTCAGACGCTTGATGTTTATTCACGTAACTGAAGAGTCCTCAGATGAGTAGGATCGTGCGTTCCACATTTATCCTCTCTGGCTCTGGTCAGTCGACGTGGTATGATGTGGATTTCAGCTGATTGATGAAAATAGAAATGCAAGCTCACGTGTCCAACTATAAAGGTTCTTCAAAAGTGCTATGAACATCAGGAGTCCAAAGATCACACTGGTTTCTGTTTACTGACTCATCTTTAACAATCATCTAACGATCTCATCAGCGGAATTGTTTTTTTTTAGTTATTTAGGTTACACATAGGTTCAAATATTACAGTAGTCCGTAAAATAGTACGTCTGCTCGAGGTCACAGAAAATTCAGTGTCCATATGGGGAGGTTTGCTCATGTGAGGAACCACGTGTGAGAGCTTTAAAACCTCATCCAGGTCCAGAATCCAAAATCAAAGTCAAAATCAATCCATAAAAAAAAAAAGAGTAAAGATCAAAAAGATCAAACATTCACACAAACAGAGATGTTGAATTTCTAAGAGTCTGAAGTGGTTTTTTATCCAGGATATAAGAGTGTTCAGGTTAGGGAGCCCTCTGCTGGTGTGGATGTGAAATATCCTGTAAAAGTTCAGATGGTTTCAAAATAAAGCTTCTACCACATTAAGCTGCTTCTAAGTACTCACTTGTTAACAGAGGCAGAAAAAATAACACCGAAGCTTAACAACCATGTCAAAGAGATAAAGAAATAAACACATTAAAAATTAAAAGCAAATTTTAAATAACAATTTCCAGTCCTGATGTTTGATTGGTGTCTGAGCTCGAAAATATCATTAACACCTTCACAGGAAGAGAATCAGAGCAGCAGGAAGTAGCGCAATCTAAGCTGCACTGCACATGGTGTTGTTTACGGTGAGATTACACAGTCAATGTGACAAACGAGGGCTGGAATGACATGACTGCTGTGTAAGTCGATGTCACGAGTTATAACACATCGTAGGTTGTGCTTACGAGCGTATATACAGATGACATAGTCATGTGACCTCACACCAGCCTGTAAAGATCTGTAACAGACTGAATACAAACAGTACATTCTGGAAATACACAAAATAATCCATCCAGCCATCCAGTTTTTGTCTGATTGTTCGTTTAACTTTATTTTGTTTAGTTTTTATTGTTACGTCACCTTTGACGTGACGTGACGTGACGTGACGTGACGTGGGTTCTGCACACACAGTGAACGTGCAGCGAGACGTGACGGATGTACAAGGACACACACCAGGCTCCAGTGGTGAGATATAGCACAACCCTCTGGCTGCCCAGGGGAGAGAGATCGTCCTGCTCTGTTCTCTTCTCTCTGTCCCTTTATTTCATCCCTCTGTCCTTCCGTCCGTTCTCTCCGTTCGTTCACCTTCAGCTAAAGAGAGGAAGTGAGGTTTATTCTGAGCCGCACAGCTACAGGAACCAGATGAAGGACGGTTAAAAAATCCGTCTGTATTAAAGTCAGGATTTTTAACATGTTCTACAGAGACACAGGAAAAAGGATGAACAAGAAAGTATAGCAGAGACACTAGATCTGATCTGATCTGATCTGATCTGATCTGATCTGATCTGATCGAATCAAATCGAATTTAAGATCACAATCAATCACATTAAACTATTTTTAAGTTTCTTCATAAATTCTGAATTAAATAATTAAATGAATGTATTGATTAATTGTTTGATTGGCTGGTTGGTTGTTTTATTGTTTGTTTAGCTTTTGATTCATTAATTGATTGGCAGATTGATTGATTGGTTATTGATTGATTGATCAACCTTCTGCTCACACCTCTGACCTTTAACCTCTTCCTCTCCAGTCCTCCAGTCATTTCATTTCATTTTGGCATTTCTCTCTCCTGTTTTCTCTCTCTCCTGTTTTCTCTCACTCTCCTGTTTTCTCTCTCTCTCCTGTTTTCTCTCTCTCCTGTTTTCTCTCTCTCCTGTTTTCTCTCTCTCCTGTTTTCTCTCACTCTCCTGTTTTCTCTCACTCTCCTGTTTTCTCTCACTCTCTCTCATCCTTAATGCAATTTTTTCCTTTGTCAAAAAATAACAAGTGCCTTCATGGATCCTGAGGCCTTCATCTATTATTGCGAGCTATAACAGTGTGTACGGCTGCCATTTATAAAGTAAATTGCCTTTTTGTCGTGTCTGATCCCCGCCTGCTCTTTTCTTTTAGGGTTTCTTGTTGATATCAACAAGTTATATATATTTATATTTCAGCAAAGTCTCTCATATTCATTTATCAAAAATAGTATGAAGCACATGTTCTATGACAGTCAGCAATGCTTTTCCTCATTACATCTTTTTCTTCTTCAAAACATTTTCTTCTTCTTCTTCTTCTTCTTCTTCTTCTTCTTCTTCTTCCTCTTCCTCTTCTTCTTCTTCTTCTTCTCAGCCAGTGATTTAAATCATAGTGTTTTCTGTACAAATAAACAATTTACTCCAACCATTAATAGATGTAGCAGACAGACTGATGCTAACTGTCTTTCAAACAAAAACAGAAACAAAAATCCAGCTCTCTGATTGGCTAATATTTTACTCACCAACTGGTTAATATCATAATTTTTGACATTTACACATTCAAGAAAAAAATTAAAACACAAACAAAACAACAAGCAAACTTTCTCAGAAAAGATCACATACATATTGGATTCAAGTTCATCTCTCCTTAGAGCATGTCTTTCTTTCTTTCTTTCTTTCTTTCTTTCTTTCTTTCTTTCTTTCTTTCTTTCTTTCTTTGTTTTTAGGTCATAATCCCACCTTCCTAGTTTCTATTTGCAAATCCACACAAACAACAAATAATTTAAATTAATTAGATTTATTATTCCTTTAACTTTTTATTAGGAAAAGAGAAGAGAAGAGAAGAGAAGAGAAGAGAAGAGAAGAGAAGAGAAGAGAAGAGAAAAGAAAAGAAGAGAGGAGAAAAGAAGAGAAAAAAGGATAACAGAGGAGAAGAGAAGAGAAAAGAAGAGAGGAGAAGAGAAGAGAAGAGAAGAGAAGAGAAGAGAAGAGAAGAGAAGAGAAAAGAGGATAAGAGAGGAGAAGAGTAGATAAAAGAAGAGAAGAGAAGAGAAGAGAAGAGAAGAGAAGAGAAGAGAAGAGAAGAGAAAAAAGAGAGGAGAAGAGAAGAAAAGAGAAAAGAGGAGAAGAGCGGAGAAGAGAAGAGAAAAGAGGATAAGAAAGCAGAGGAGAAGAGAAGAGAAAAGAGGATAAGAGAGGAGAAGAGAAGATAAAAGAAGAGAAGAGAAGAGAAGAGAAGAGAAGAGAAGAGAAAAGAGGATAAAAGAGAGGAGAAGAGAAGATAAAAGAAGAGAAGAGAAGAGAAGAGAAGAGAAGAGAAGAGAAGAGAAGAGAAGAGAAGAGAAGAGAAGAGAAGAAACATCACAAGTCTTCCTTCTCATAACAGACGTTTTCTCCAAAGTGAATTCTTGTGAATTCCTGTGATGGTTATATGACAGTGAAGCCTGCGAGTGATTCACTGAGTGATTCACTGAGTGATTCACTGAGTCATTGATTCATCCTGTGGAGTTCAGGGTTTTGAGTGTTTTTTTGCAAAGCCTCAATTTGATAACATCAGAAGAAGAGAAAAGCTCTGAGTTCTTTAGGAAATTGCTGGCTGCACTCCAGCTCTCGATGAGCAGACAGGCTTCTCTTTTATACCCCGGCACTCGGGGCGTGTTTGGGGTCCCTGTGTGCCACCGCTGTGTCTTGCTGCTTGCACGAGGACGAATGTCTTTGTGGTACAATGTTGTCAGTGTTGAGTGTGATGTGTAATGTTCAAACAGAGCCATCTGGGTCTCTGATTAAAGGCTTTCACAGCGTGAACGAGGCCGAGAAGAAAGCGTCGGATTGAGTCGCGTCAGGCTCGAGTCCAGGTATCGAATCACATTAGCGAGCGACGCTCTGCATCTTTAATTTACCTGAATGAAAATATTCTTCTGCTTTTATGAAGGAAAATGATTACATTCTATTTCAGATTGTTCTGAAGCATCTTTTATGTCTGTGCTGAGTTTTGTTGATTTTCTCCTGATGGGTTTATAGCAAACATTTAAAAGGTTAAAGCACTTTTATTAGTTAATTGGGAAGAATTTTATATAAGACTTATATAAAGAATAAATGATGGAAATTAGAAGTTAAGCAGGTTTATTGTGGCACTGTGACAATATAGAGCCACTAAACAGAGTTTATTATTAATAATAATAATAATAATAATAATAATAATAATAATAATGGGAGCATGGTGGCTTAGTGGTTAGCACGTTCGCCTCACACCTCCAGGGTTGGGGGTTGGATTCCCACCTCCACCTTGTGTGTGTGGAGTTTGCATGTTCTCCCCGTGCCTCGGGGGTTTCCTCCGGGTACTCCGGTTTCCTCCCACGGTCCAAAGACACGGATGGTAGGTTGATTGGCATCTCTGGAAAATTGTCCGTAGTAAGTGAGTGCGTGAGTGAATGAGAGAGTGTGTGTGTGTGCCCTGCGATGGGTTGGCACTCCGTCCAGGGTGTATCCTGCCTTGATGCCCGATGACGCCTGAGATAGGCACAGGCTCCCCGTGTGACCCGAGGTAGTTCGGATAAGCGGTAGGAAATGAAGATAATAATAATGGCAATCTGACTTGCTCACTTTTAATTAATGTTAATGAATTAATTTATTTATTTATTCATTTTACTATTAAAATTTAATTTTTTTATCACTGGGATCAAATAATGTTTGGGATCAAACATAGAAAGTTAAACAGAAAGATAAAATGGGAGTAAAATATCTTTGTAAAGATTCAGATCAGTAAATACATCTCAGAGAGAAATGCTGAGTCGGCTCATGGCGACAATCACGATGACGGCGGAAGAAACAGAGCTGCGAGTGTGTATAACATCAACGTGCAAGAAAATCGTTTAAAATTCAATAATCGACTCATTTAGTTGTCGATCTTCATCCTCCAGACCCACATGTCAGATGCATAGTGAGCGCTCGGGACGATGCGTTAAGTTTAACCCAAGCTTTCTGTTCGCGTCGTGCTTACGGAGGAGCTGAAGAACTTATTGAATAAAAAGTAAACGGGATTAACAGAACCTGTGCTAATTAAAGCGCTTCTTGTCTGCAGTCACCGGAAACATCAAACAGTTTTGTCCTTTTTCACGGCGCAGTATTAAAAAACAAAAAGCTGACTTCAAAGACATGATAACAGGAAATAGAATCACTTTATTTCTTGGGTTAAGAAATAATCTCGTCATGTTTCTCACTGTGTGTGTGTGTGTGTGTGTGTGTGTTGGGAAGCTCACTATCTGCTCTCTTTGTAGCATAATGAATTGCTGTGAAAATCCTGGCAGGTAATGAATGATGCACAGCGTAACCTTTAGCCCTTATAAGCTCCCAGGGTTCATCTGGTGTGTTGTTTGCGTGCGCGTGAGGATGAAACGTTCATGCCTTAGGTATGATGGCAGAATCATCATGCCGCCGAACCCCCCTCTCTTCTTCTTGCTCCAGCCGTGCTTTCTAGTCTAGGGGAACAAAAGCAGAGGTGGTTCTAAAAAGTGCACAACAGGCAACGATTACTCTCCAATGAAGGCAGAGTAATATAAAGAGCTCACCGGGCCTCGGGATGCATAAATCATGCGTATCCTCTGTGTGACCCGCCAGACTCGGGCTTTGAGCCCGGTGCCTGCTCCTCATGATGAAAAGCTTCATTTGAAATCCACTGAACCCCATCAGAGTTGGCTTTCACACACACACACACACACACACACACACACACACACACTCATTTCACCCGGTTCGACCCAGTTCCCTGGCCGTGCAGTACTGAGCCTGGCTCCAGGTCCTTTCCTTGAAATGTAAAGAATTTGATGAATTTCTCAGACGTGATTATGTGAAAATCGCATGTGACCTCATAAAAAGCGTGAGGAATAAAAATAATCTGACTACAAGTCTTAAATAAATAACGTACATGAACCAAATAAAGGACTCGCATGTATATGAATCACGTGATTCATTACAATAAGCAAATCCTGTGTTAAGGAGTCAAACAAACCATAAACAAATACCGTCAAAAATCACATGTTGAAGCAAATAAATAAATCGTGGTTAAAAGGATCACATCAAAAAATACAATTATTAAAAATAAATAAACTAAATGTGAAGAGGAATCATCTGATAACGAACGGATCATACGTAAACGAATCATCATGTGTAAACGAGTCAGATGTACGAAAAATATATAAACAAAAAAAAGATATGCACAAAGAAGAATAAAGGAAGCGTGTATTTAAAATAAGTTCAAAATAAAAATGATAATTTTTACAAAAGTTTATATGTGAGCATGAATTATTAATATGTATATTATGTATTATTACGCTGCTCGACTGGTCCCACCATCTCTCAGGGTACAAGGTGATGGAATGAACTTCTCCTAAATGTCCAAACATTTGAGCCACTGACTGTCTTCAAACAAAAACGAAGTAAATTGATATAAAAAGTAAAGAAAAAAAGTCAGTGCTGTAATTCTCTGACCTACTGTAAGTGACTCAGTGTTCGATAAAGACTTTAATACGTCGCTCTGGATAAGGAGGCTGAAAAATGGTGAAAATGGAAATCTAAATGATGTGTAAGCAAAAAAAAAAATTTTAAAAAAATAAAATTATTTAAAAGAATCATATTGAACCAAATGAATCACATTAAAGAATCACATAAATAAAAAAATGAATAAATGAATTGTGTAAACAGATAAGGGGGCACGGTGGCTTAGTGGTTAGCACGTTCGCCTCACACCTCCAGGGTTGAGGGTTCGATTCCCACCTCCACCTTGTGTGTGTGGAGTTTACATGTTCTCCCAGTGCCTCGGGGGTTTCCACCGGGTACTCCGGTTTCCTCCCCTGGTCCAAAGACATGCATGGTAGGTTGATTGGCATCTCTGGAAAATTGTCTGTAGTGTGTGATTGCGTGAGTGAATGAGACTGTGTGTGTGTGTGCCCTGTGATGGGTTGGCACTCCGTCCAGGGTGTATCCTGCCTTGATGCCCGATGATGCCTGAGGTAGTTCGGATAAGCGGTAGAAGATGAGTGAGAGAGTGAGTGCGTGTAAACAGATAGAAATGGATAAAGTTTTACTTGTGAATTTAAAGGTTCAGAAAAGGTATAAAAATGAACAAAAAAAAAGCAATATTAATTAAAATTAAATGCTTCTGCACTCCAGGAAGTCTGTTAGTGTTTACTGGAAGCACCTCAACGTTTCTTTTCTCAACGAAGAACCTGCAAGGAATTCTGTGTATGTGTGCGCGTGTGTGTGCGTGTGTGTGTGTGTGTGTGTGTGTGTGGAATTTGACAGCAATCTATGTGTGTTCATTCCCTAATTCCAGAGAAACTTCAAAAGCAGGTGTGTTGAGGACGAGAACATAAGGAAGCTGCAATTATATCCTCTCTGTGGTCCGTCTGTGGGGCCTCGAGCCTCATTTACAATTGCTGACATGCGTTAGACACACACACAGACACACACACACACACACAGTGTGAAACAACAGCTTTAGACCTAATTAACTGGTTTCTTCATGCAATATGTACAAAAATGTACTTCAGAATTTTCCTATTTGTTATTTTAAAGTGACTCAGTGAAAGTTCCTGGTGTTCAGATTCAGATTCAGGTTCAGATTCAGGTTACACACCATGTTCTGTGCTCCATGTTCAGACAAATCGACACGCCTACACGTGGAGGTCACACCAAAACTTTATCCATTTCTATCTGTTTACACTCACTCACTCTCTCACTCATCTTCTACCGCTTATCCGAACTACCTCAGGTCACGGGAAGCCTGTTACTATCTCAGGCGTCATCGGGCATCAAGGCAGGATACACCCTGTGAGTGCCAACCGGAGTGCCAACCCATCACAGGGCACACACACACACACACGCACACGCACACACGCACTCACACACACACACACACACACACACACACGCACTCACACACACACACACACACACACACACACACACGCACACACACACACACACACACACACACACACACACACACATGCAATCACACACTAGGGACAATTTTCCAGAGATGCCAATCAACCTACCATGCATGTCTTTGGACCGGGGGAGGAAACCGGAGTACCCAGAGGAAACCCCCGAGGCACGGGGAGAACATGCAAACTCCACACACACAAGGTGGAGGTGGGAATCGAACCCCGACCCTGGAGGTGTGAGGCGAACGTGCTAACCACTAAGCCACCGTGAACCCCCCCCCCAAAATAATTATATATTATATAAATACATTTGTGTTGTTCTGATAAACAAACCAGTTTCCGTCAACTAACTCTGTTTATTGGAGGTTTTTTCCTAGAAGGAACAACACAACAACAAACATTGAGCCCAGCACATTTAAAGAAAAACCGAAGGATAGAAAATACAGACTAAAGTCAACTCTCTGGCTTTTTAACAAAGCCAGACGTGATTGGATGAGTAAAAAAGAGGTTAAAAAGGAGGGAAGTGGTAGAACTCGGTCAGTGTAACACACCCGAGGAGCACTGAGGAGTGAGGACACGGCATATGGGATAACAATCAGCTGCTCTGAGAGATAAGAGCTCAGGCAGATCGCTTTCTTCCATTACTCTTACACACCGAGGCAGGATTTACCTTTGATCCTCTTGTCTGTCTGATCTACAGAATCTCCTGGAAGCGTACAGACGTATCGGCGTGTCTCAGGTAACGTGACGGGTCACCATTAATAACTGCAACAACTTTCTGTGACACAGACACATTTTTATTTATTTATTTATTTGTTTGTTTGTTTGTTTGTTTGTTTGTTTGTTTGTTTGTTTATTATTTGTATCCAGTGTCTAATTTCCACTGTCACTCCAGTGAGTGATACAAAAACATGATGTCAAGGTCACAATAAATTCGAAAGCTAAATAATTCTGGATTCTGATTGGTCAGAAAGTGCGAGTAAAAATTCTGGCAATTATTCATTCATTCATTCATTCATTCATTCATTTTCTACCGCTTATCCGAACTATCTCAGGCATCATCAGGCATCAAGGCAGGATACACCTTGGACGGAGCGCCAACCCATCTCAGGGCACACACACTCTCATTCACTAAGCCACCCCTTCTGACAATTAATTTCTGGTAATTTATTATTCTGGTATGAATATCGGGGGGCACGGTGGCTTAGTGGTTAGCACGTTCGCCTCAGACCTACAGGGTTGGGGGTTCGATTCCCGGCTCCGCCTTGTGTGTGTGGAGTTTGCATGTTCTCCCCGTGCCTCGGGGGTTTCCTCCGGGTACTCCGGTTTCCTTCCCCGGTCCAAAGACATGCATGGTAGGTTGATTGGCATCTCTGGAATATTGTCCGTAGTGTGTGAGTGAATGAGAGTGTGTGTGTGTGTGTGCCCTGTGATGGGTTGGCACTCTGTCCAGGGTGTATCCTGCCTTGATGCCCAATGACGCCTGAGATAGACACAGGCTCCCCGTGACCCGAGGTAGTTCGGATAAGCGGTAGAAGATGAGTCAGAGTGTTATGAATATTTATTTATTCAAATTTATTCAAAACCATACAAAAATGAACCATAATGTCACAACCCCCCCCTCTTTTTTCTTATTTGATTAAAACAAAAAAACACTGACAAGTGGAAATTTATTACCAGTATATTGTTCTATCTATCTATCTATCTATCTATCTATCTATCTATCTATCTATCTGTAGAATTATTCTCTTCTCCTTTAATGTATTCAATAATGAATTGAAAAAAATCACGATGAACTATACAGTGTATATAGTATTGTGTATATTGTGTTTATTGTATTGTGTTTATTTTATATTTTTATAGAACATCCTCCAGTAGCCTGATCTTCTTCACCATCCAGAAGCAGGACATGCAGTTGGATGGAGCAGGACGTGGTGACTGTAGCAGATGCAGGGACTGAAGGATGATATGTGAGTAAATCCACACAGGTGTAACATGTGACTGTGGCGGTGACTGAAGGCTGAATGGCTGTAGCAGTGATACGAGGCTTATCGGCTCTCAGAGCTTGTTATCAGTTAATGAATACGAACAGGAGATGAGCATGTTGTGTGTTTCATATCGCACTGCGTTCTAGTCTGGTGCACTTATTAAATCTGCTCTAGCATGACAGCAAAGCTAATCACTTTACACTCTCCTGATAAAGCTGCTCATGTGTTCAGTGGAAATGTGAGTGTGTAAATAATTTCAGGTTATCCAGAGAGGTGATGCTTATTGACACCCGGACACGTCGTCCATATTCACTATCTCACGGGACACTATAATAAAGTCTGCTCGCAGTTCTGTCATTATCACTACAGTCCAGTGTGTGCAAGATAGATAGATAGATAGATAGATAGATAGATAGATAGATAGATAGATAGATAGATAGATAGATAGATAGATAGATAGATGGATGGATGGATGGATGGATGGATGGATGGATGGATAGATAGATAGATAGATAGACGGATTGATGGATGGATGGATGGATGGATGGATAGATAGATAGATAGATAGATAGATAGATAGATAGATAGATAGATAGATAGATAGATAGATAGATAGATAGTTTCTCAGAGAACTTTACAAGCATTCAGTGCAAGCAAAGATTGAAGTCACATTCTATCCATTTATAGGTTACAAAACAACAACAACAACAACAACAACAACAACAAAAACAGGAAACAACTAGGTGCAAAAATGTGTTTTTTTTTTAAATAATTAAAAAAGTCCATTAATATAAACAAAGAATTTTGTCACAGATAAACAAAAAGTCACATTCTAAACAATTCTACTGTAGGTTGAAAAAAAAAAACGTTTTAAAGATAATCCAACAAAAATCAATGTAAAAAAAAGGAGGGTGAAGAAAATGCTATTTTTTTTTATATTCTTTCATAAAAACAAAGAAAGAAAGAAAGAAAGAAGAAAAAAGAAAGAAAGAAAGAAAGAAAGAAAGAAAGAAATCACTACAACATGCTTAACTTTGAAATTATCTATTGTAATTTTACAAAATGAAATATTTCTTTTTGCTAATAGACTGAATATATATTTTATATATATATATATAAAATACATATATTTTGTGAACAACGTAAAATGTTATTTTAGCAAAATATTTTATTATTAATTTTTCATTTTTATTATTTATTGATTATTTATATATTTTATTATTTATTCATTATTTATGTGTTTTATTATTTATTAATTTATTCTTTTATTTGTATTTCTTTTTTCTTCTTCTTCTTTTTTTCTTCTTATTCTACTGCTAAACTAAATGAGACACGTCTCCACTCCGGATGCTGTATCATTAAAAAACATCTACGCAGCTCATCTTACACACATCTTGCAGCTCGACTCGTGCACTAATTCTCTCTCTCTCTCTCTCTCTCTCTCTCTCTCTCTCTCTCTCTCTCTCTCTCTCTCTCGCTCTCTCTCTCACTCTCTCACACACATCTCTCTTCTCTCCACAGACGTGAACATCTGGCTGTTTATGCAAATCCACTCGTTTCTGTTCTACCAGGACGCTTTTATGCTTTTCTCCATGCAGCTTGATTGTCGCATCGGGGTCACGTCGCCTCGGAGCGTTAATGAGGCTTCTGCAAATCTCGACTGGAAGCAAAACGTGAATGTGAAGTTTTTTTTGTTGTTTTTTTTGTTTGTCTTTTAAAATGTTAGGATATCACGCTATACCGCCATGCTAGCGCTGATCAGCGTGGAATCATAATCACATAAACCCTGAGGAGTGACGCTAGCTGAATGTGTTTAACCGAGTGACAAATTAGGAGCAGTCAGCTTCGCCGTGGTGTCAACACTTTCCTTTTTTATAAGAAACACAAGGCAGATTTGTGACTAGCGCCGCGCTGGTGGATCTCATCCGTATTTAACGTACATCACACTTCATTTTATTGTGTTTTTATTTAAAGTCAAGCATCACATTCTATATCAGTCCTAATATTAAATTTGTTCTCTGGGTGGGCGGGGCATCCTTCTTCTCCACACTGTCAATCAAAACAAGGCTAAGCAATACAACAAGTTCATTTTTTAGCACTTTCTCTTTAATCGTCTTGAAGTCGGTGTCTTTTATTCAACGTGTTTAATAATCTCTGAAATCTGAAATCAGGTCTGAGTTGAACACAAACTCAAGATATTTTCATTCATTGATATTTTATTCTCAGATATAAATCACATCAAGATGTGAACGAGCGGCTACACGAGACTACAGAGGATGTCAGGGGCGTTAAACGTCATCACGTCGAACAGGAAACTCATCTACTCCTACTGTACATCCTTGCTGTGTTTACACTAATAACACACACTTCCTTCAGACAAACTTTAGCTTCCTCCACAGAAACCCGGAGCTCAGTGGATCCTGATCATTTAAATAAAGACTGACCGAGCTGAAGCTTAGTGCTGCTGATGTTAAAGTCATGTGACTGTGTGCTGGAGCTCGTTTATGTTCTTTATAACTTTAACTTTTTACTAAAAGTTGTGTTTATTTGTGAAGAGGACTTTGAAGAATCAGACTGCGGTAATAGCTCGTCCCTGCAGCAGTGCATTGTGGGAGTTGATGTACAGTATGTGGAAGAGGGCAAACAGCACTTTCTTCAGAGGATGGTGGTAGAATGTGTTAGATGGGTGGGAAGTAGCCAATATAGGACAAACTGGAGGAAGCACTAGATGCCAGTGGTTATGTGTTTCCTGGAAATCCCCTTAAGATATACATCATACAAGAAGGAAGCTATCGAAGGAAGGAAGGAAGCTACAAACTCAGTCCTTTGACCTTGACCCTGTTTGGATCAGTTCCATAATTGGATCATTTCTACTCCATATGTATCCTGTAAACATTCAGCCGGCCTCCATCTTGAAAGGTTTTTCTTGAGACTGATGAGAATCGTGATTAGTGCCCCCTAGTGGCCGAGTTGTAATCAACACGTCTAGACAAGACGTACAAGTTTGTCAGTCATTAGAGATGTTTTTCAGTGTGTCGCCTTTAGATATCCATCAGAGCTCAGACTCACGAGGCAGTACATCTGTCATGAAATGTCAGGACACGTGATGTAATTCTGTCAGAAAAGTGTGATGTAATTCGGTTGGTGACACGTGATGTAATTCTGTCAGAAAAGTGTGATGTAATTCGGTTGGTGACACGTGATGTAATTCGGTCAGAAAAGTGTGATGTAATTCGGTTGGTGACACGTGATGTAATTCGGTCAGAAAAGTGTGATGTAATTCGGTTGGTGACACGTGATGTAATTCGGTCAGAAAAGTGTGATGTAATTCGGTTGGTGACACGTGATGTAATTCGGTCAGAAAAGTGTGATGTAATTCGGTCAGATAATTGGAGTAAAGTGTGATCCGTACATTAACTGTGATGTCGACGATCCTGGAATGGAATATGAGTCAGTTATGAATTTTACACTATTGTATGTGCATGTGCGTGTGTGTGTGTGTGTGTGTGTGTGTGTGTGTGTGTGTTTAAAATCCAAAAATCTGTAGAAACTACAAATACCCAGGTCTGCTGGTTAATAATGTAATAGAGTCGACCGTATTAATGGACAAAAATGGAAGAAAATAGCCGAGTGTTACTGAATCTGCTCTACACGGAAGAAAATGCGACACGGCGAGGCGGCCGAGAACAGAGGGGGAAAAAACGAGTGGCCTTAATTATCTGGATGTCATGATGAAATATTCACCAGCGAGCACGCTCGCGTTCAGCCGACGTGGTTTTAACGAGTCAGCAGAGCTTCGAGTTCCTGCTTCCTGAAAGTGGACACCTGTGTTAACATCCACAGCGAGAGTTACACCGCACGAAGCGTCATAACGTATTAACAACACGAAAAAAAGGCTTTAATAAATATAGCGAAAAAAATAGTACATTTGTAAACATTAAGTAAACATTTAAGTATAATATATTAAAAAAATATTTATTTTAAGTATTATTTAGTTTTGGAAAAACAATTATTTATTTTTTATGAATAAGTCTAGATTCATTTTTAGAATTTTTTTTTTTCCCTGATATTTTTTTATCGAATCGTGATTTTTTTTTCCTCTTTCTTTCCTCCTTCCACACTTAATGGTGAGAGTTTCAATGTACAGTACAGTATAAATTCCTGGTTAAGTTTTAGAACCATTGCATTCATATAAACTTGTGGTTTTTATTAATTAGAGCCGACGTTATAGATAATTAATTAACGCCAAACCGAATCGCGACTTCAACAGTAAATAATCTCAGTAAATTTTCTACAGAGCAGAAACATCCGTCGTGGCCCAGCTGCAGTGATGATATGGATGCTGTGAGATTCATGTGATCGGTCTGTGAAACATCTGTTACTGAACATTTAATGTTTCATCTCAGCGCTCCGTGCTGAGAGAAAAACACATCTCTATAATTTTAATGGTAAGAGAGACAGAGCGTGTCGTTAGCATCCCAGTCACAAACTGCAGCGAGGAACAAGGGGCGGTGAACGGAGGTGGAAAGTGGTGGAGGAGGTGGAAAGTGGTGGAGGAGGTGGAAAGGAACCTTGAATGATTTACGGGGACGAAGAACATCCGTGGCTGAACCTCCAGAGACACAGATCTTATTAACACAATGACTGAATTTCAGGGGGAGGGGTTAAGGGTGGTGCGAGGTTGCTATGGTAACCTCCCTAAAGGGTTCGTCGTAATGCGCTGCTTCCTAAATTTAATTTCCTCAACTGAAATAAAAAAAAAAAATAGAGAAAGATCTGATGCCATTAAAGTACTAAATATTCAGATAGGTTGTTTGTGTTTATTTTAAAAGGTGTTTCATTTTTCCTCACTCCTACCCTGCACACCATTATCATGTTTCCTTTGGTTCTAACACGCTTAATTTCACCTTTGAAAGGTTTGTTAAGGAGCTAATGAGTTGAGCCAGGTGTGTTAGAGCTTGACGAATGCATTAAAAGCTGCAGAGCTGTTAAACTAATGGAGCAATGTTAGAAAAAACAGATTAATGTGGAAGGAAACATCGAGAGCGCCGATCCTACTGGAACATTCCAACAAGATCCCGACTGGAAGCGGTGGCTTGATTTACGGAGCTCCTTCATGACACGCTATGATGGATTCGTGAAAATCCATGAAAAGTCATAATACTCATCTGTAAATGGAACAGCATTCACTGGACGGATACACCCTGGACGGAGTGCCAACCCATCGCAGGGCACACACACACACTCATTCACTCACACACTCACGCACTACGGACAATTTTCCAGAGATGCCAATCAACCTACCATGCATGTCTTTGGACCGGGGGAGGAAACTGGAGTACCCGGAGGAAACCCCCGAGGCACGGGGAGAACATGCAAACTCCACACACACAAGGTGGAGGCGGGAATCGAACCCCCAACCCTGGAGGTGTGAGGGGAACGTGATAACCACTAAGCCACCGTGCCCCCCCATGGAACAACAGAGAAACATAAAATGTACACAGATGCTGTTCGCTTTATCTAATTGATTCATCAAAGAGATGTCAATCCAGTGGGAGAAATCAAACTGGAGACGATTTCGTATAAGAATACGATCCTGTAGATCATTGAGTAAATCATAACAATTTAGTAGAACTTTTTTTAGAAAGCAGGTCAGATTCAGAGCCTATCTGTAATGCTAATATCTAATATCTACCTCCCACAGATATCTACAAAGGCAGTTTTTCTAGAACTCCTGATCTGACCAGGTTATATAAAAGAATCCAATAGGAAAGGCTCAGATAATCAGACGATATTCCAATAATCAGCATTTTGCAGATGCGCTCATTCATAGCAATTTAAGTTTGTGTCTCATTTTTTTATACAACTGAGCAATTGAAGGTTAAGGGCCGTGCTCAGGGGCCCAGCAGTGGTGGTTCGGTGGACTTGGGATTCGAACGCACAACATTCTCACAACCTTCCAATTGGTAGACCGACACCTAAACCACAAGGCAACAACATCCCCAATAAGCAATCCAGAGAATCCACTAAGACCCCGAGACATTCCAATGTATTCCAGAAATATTCCAGGAGGAATTCTAATAGAATTTATTATGACATGCAGTCCAGATAAATTCATTACATTCATTTCCATAGAAGTTGAACAATATTCCACTGTAATTTTTATCCATTGATAGTAATTTAGTGTTGGATTTCTGAACTATTTTCTGTCTTGAAAGCACCAGTAAAACTCACAAGAGAAATCAGACTTTATCCTAATAAAAAGTTAAATAAAATCCCAATAGGAATTCCAGAGAAATCAGCCCATGTTCCATAGGGCATGCTAAACAAATCTAATCTAACTACCATTTTCTAGTTAATAACACCAATAGAAACATAGACGTCAGACTATATTCCAGTGTGCAGGATGTATGAATCCAACAAAGATGCAAATCTGATCAGAAATCAGACCACATTTTAATAAGCAATAGGAAATACACTGTAGTGTAAAGTAGTGTTATTGTTTATTTCTGGAATAAAAACCTTAGCTTTAGGATAATTGCCCGGCCCTGTGGGCCTGTGAGCCTGTGAGCTCCAGAGAAGAAATGCATGTAGGATGATGCATCTTACTGCCAGGAAGACTTATTAAACAATCTAAACACTAATCAAATTACATAATTCATTTTCTTTGCTGAAGATCCAAAGTAGACCATTTTCAGTTACATCCACAACCTTTTAAAGAAACTGACAGCTGAAGTGAAGAACATCACTTATCTTGTTCTCAAATATGGGCAAGTGGAAGGATCTGACTGAAAGGGCAAAATTGGGCAATGTTCTGCTGAGAAACCATGAGACCTTCAATCATGTGGATGTTACCTTCCTAAACACTGCTGCGGATGAAGTGTCCTCAATCAGCAGGATGATGCTTCCTACCTCAGTGCACTACGTTGTTCAGGAAACGTTTGTGAGACACAACAAAGAGTTATGAGTTCAAGGTGATGACTTGGCTTCCAAATCGTCCAGATCTCAGTCCGACGGAGCGTCTGTAGGATGTGCTGGACAAACAAACCCGATCCATGGAGAAGACCTTCTAACTAAAAGGATCTGCTGTTAATGCCTCGGTGCCGAATTCCACAACCAATTATCACCAATCCAATAATGCAATTAATTAATTAATTCAATACAATTAAGAGGGGGGCACGGTGGCTTAGTGGTTAGCACGTACGCCTCACACCTCCAGGGTTGGGGGTTCGATTCCCGCCTCCACCTTGTGTGTGTGGAGTTGGCATGTTCTCCCCGTGCCTCGGGGGTTTCCTCCGGGTACTCCGGTTTCCTCCCCCGGTCCAAAGACATGCATTGTAGGTTGATTGGCATCTCTGGAAAATTGTCCGTAGTGTGTGATTGTGTGAGTGAATGAGAGTGTGTGTGTGTGTGCCCTGTGATGGGTTGGCACTCCGTCCAGGGTGTATCCTGCCTTGATGCCCGATGACGCCTGAGATAGGCACAGGCTCCCCGTGACCCGAGGTAGTTCGGATAAGCGGTAGAAGATGAATGAATGAATGAATACAATTAAGAATCCATTAACGTTTAAGTCGTATCCAAAATTTAATTGTCATTTATTCAACTTGAACCATATTATTCAGGCAGTTTGTTAGAATGAACACACTTCATACTGTATAAAACTGTTATGGAAAACTAATCATGGTGATGAAGCCTTATTTATTCAAAATAGAGTTTTATTCCACTTATACCACATAAATGTATAATGATTAAAATGCTTTGAATGAAATAAAAAAAAAATAACATACTTCTGTTCATTTATTGTTCCGATCAGAGTCCAAGTTCTCACTCACACTATGGCAGATATAAAAACCCTCGTTCCTTCATCAGATTCTCTTTTTTTCCCTTATGGCACATAAACATCATTAAAGAACACATCGCCATATTAATTAAGGTTAAGATGATTGATTACTTAAAAATGATTACTATACAGTAAGACCTGCTGTTCTAGAAAGTTCATCAGCCCCTTCTGATCAGTCAGAGGTATTTTTAGCAGACAACCTGGACCAAGCTGCCGTTCAGGAGGCCATTCAGTGCGCTTATTGTTCATTCAGGGTATTTTTGTGTGCCAGAAGAAAGCCCAGCGAGATGAGGTTGGGCTTGTCGTCTTAACGCTTCCATGAAACACGTTACAGTTTAATCCGTTCGTGTTTGCCCCACTGTGTGCAATTACTGTAAATGTCACAACGTACAGATTAACATGTGTGTTTTCTGTTCCTCCTCCCTCTGCTGCTAATATCACCACATGCATTGCATTTTTTCCATTTAAGTTCTTTGATCCTTATATATGCACATCGGTTCAGTGACGTCCTACACTTTTATACCAATAATGCATTAAGGGTAACAATAAAAGCTGCTAGAACCTTTTGCTTAATGCTACAATTCAACAAACGCTTGTAAGAAAACATTCCCTCTGTTTTGAATCTCTTCCCTGGAAGTCTAGAGTTCAGTCTAGACACTCAAAATCGTGAAGCGTTACCATATTTTTTATGGGGGAAGTCATGGCCTAATGGTTAGAGAGATTGACTCCTAACCCTAAGGTTGTGGGTTCGAGTCTCGGGCCAGCAATACCACGACTGAGGTGCCATTGAGCAAGGCACCGAACCCCCCCAACTGCTCCCCGGGCACCGCAGCATAAATGGCTGCCCACTGCTCTGGGTGTGTGTTCACGGTGTGTGTGTGCACTTTGTATGGGTTAAATGCAGAGAACGAATTCTGAGTACGGGTCACCGTACTTAGCCGTACGTCACGTCATCAGAGGTACATAACAAACACAGAGCGCTTTATATAATTATTTACTGTATACACAAGTATCTTCTTTTATTCAATATACATCCAGACACGTTGGCTTGTTAAGTCTATAATTCTACAGTCTGGAGGAGGAAACCATTAGCTGGTTAGCTCACTGCTAACAAACATTTTTGTTGAATGAATGAAGCTTAAGGGGGGCACGGTGGCTTAGTTGTTAGCACGTATGCCTCACACCTCCAGGGTCGGGGTTTGATTCCCGCCTCCACCTTGTGTGTGTGGAGTTTGCATGTTCTCCCCGTGCCTCGGGGGTTTCCTCCGGGTACTCCGGTTTCCTCCCCCGGTCCAAAGACATGCATGGTAGGTTGATTGGCATCTCTGGAAAATTGTCTGTAGTGTGTGATTGCGTGAGTGAATGAGAGTGTGTGTGTGTGCCCTGCGATGGGTTGGCACTCCGTCCACTCCTGCCTTGATGCCCGATGACGCCTGAGATAGGCACAGGTTCCCCGTGACCCGAGGTAGTTCAGATAAGCGGTAGAAGATGAATGAATGAATGAATGAATGAATGAATGAATGAATGAATGAATGAAGCTTAAACACATTCACATTTAAAATCAGTTTAAATCCACTCTGTGGTTTGTAACAACAGAGCATGTATCTTCTTCAGGAGGGTCTGCACGAGGGAGGAATAATAAAACAGTGAAATGAGGTCATAAATAAGATCTCACTACGTGTAATGTGGCATCCTGGTGAGCAGCTGCGATCAACAGCTGAGTCGCATCGTAGCCCATTCATAACACGTGTCCATAACGGGTTTTAGAATCAAACGTTTTGAGTTGCAGTGAGGCAGAAAGCTGCTTATATTTGTACTCAGTGCAGTGACAGTAAGAGAAATCGGTGGATTTTAGAACTGTCCTCATTTTAAACAGGAACCTGTCCTAGAGAAGAAACGCACAGTAACGGAGATGTCGAGAGAGGGCAGTGTTGACTCACGATTGAACACAGGAGTTCTGAGAGAAAGCAGAAAAAGGAGTTTCAAGGTTCCAGGTTCTTTCAAAAAAAGAAAAGAAAAGAAAAGAGTACCGATTTATATATGTGTAATAACTTATGAATGGTTACATAATATGTTATAATGCATTCGTAAACCATTAGACATCACTGTTATGAGGCTTATGCCATAAATCTGGAGACAAAAAGAAAGAAGTTGTTTGTACAATGACTTATAAATACATACATAACATGTTCATGTTCATGTTATGTAAGTTCATAAGGCATCATGTAATACATAGTCATATAAAAGATATGTGGAGATAAACTGTGGTGTAAAAAAGTGTTGGCCCCCTTCCTGATTTTTTATTTTTTTTGCATGTTTGTCACACTTTAAAGTTTCAGGTCATTAAACAAATTTAAATATTAGTCAAAGATAACACAAGTAAACACATCATGCATTGTTTATTATTAAGGGTAAACGGCAGAATTCATGGTTCCATTTATCACAGCAAGTCTTCCAGGTCCTGAAGCAGCAAAACAGCCCCAGACCATCACAGTACCACCACCATAATTTACTAGATATATGATGATCTTTTTCTCAAATGCAGTGTTACTTTTACACCAGACGTAATGGGACACACACCTTCCAAAAAGTTAAACTTTTGTCTCGTCAGTCCACAAAATATTCTCCCAAAAGTCTTGGGGTTCATCAAGATGTTTTCTGGCAAAACTGAGACGAGCTTTTATGTTCTTTTTGCTCAGCAGCGGTTTTCGTCTTGGAACTCTACCAGTTCTTTAGATGTTGTTGTGGGGTCTTTTGTGACATCTTGGAAGAGTCGTCGCTGCGCTCTTGGGGTAATTTTGGTCGGCTGGAGCCTCTTGTGGTTTTCTGTCCCAAAGCTTTAGAAATGGCTTTATAACCTTTTCCAGACTGATAGATCTCAATTACTTTCTTTCTCATTTGTTCCTGAATTTCTTTGGATCTCAGCATGATGTGTAGCTTTTGAGGATCTTTTGGTCTACTTCACTTTGTCAGTCAGGTCTTATTTAAGTGATTTCTTGATCGCGAAAAAGTGTGTGGCAGTAATCTGGCTAAAGAAATTGAACTCAGGTGTGATAAACCATAGTTAAGTTATGTTTTAACAGGGGGGCAAACATTTTTTCACACAGGGCCATGTGGGTTTGGATTTTGTTTTCCCTTTGACTTATATTTAAATTTGTTTGATGATCTTACCAAAAAAAAAAATATATATATATATATATATGTATATATATATTTATATATCGTCGCTGTCAGGCGGAATCCTCGTATCTCCAAAACCGTTATTTTTCAGGAAATTAAAAAAACGCCGTACCTTATCTGCAGTGCACAGGGTTTAGTCCGCGTTACAGTGGATTGTCTTGCACTAAATTCCTGTCCTCAGACGAGCACCAGAACTAGCGGGGGTCAAGATTTTTTTTTCTTTGAGCCCAGTGTTTTGAAGACATTTACCTCAGAAGACGTGTTGATTCGTTGCGACTCTTCTTGAGGAGAGATATACTGTGAAGCTCTCCCGCGGAGTGAGGAAGAGGTGGACAGTTGAAGTGTCCAATGGAGTTATGAGATTTGCGCTCAAGCTATTTTCAAGACTTTAGATTGGTTAATAACTTGTAAAAATAACAGACCCACGTGGGGACTGACCAATAGCATCGATATGTGAAAAAATATGAAATTGACAAAATATGAAATTGACGAAATTGACAAAAAATAAAAAAAAAACAATCTTATTATTGTTTACATTCTGTTTTATTATTTGGAAAAAAGAATGTGTTCTACTATAACTATTATGCTTATAACACATTATATCGTCCTATAATGCACTACGGATATAAAGTTGATTATAAACAAGGTGTATAATGCCTTATGACTGCATTATAACACAATAAAAACATGTTCATAGTTCATTCACAGAGTTAAAAATTGTCCATCATGAACAAGTGGGTTGTGGGTTGGCGAGCAGTGGCTAGCAACCTGATCAAACAGGAAGCCTAGCAAAACTTCCTGTTTGTTGAGAAGATCGTGGATGAATGATTCGATATTGTCCATGCAGTAATTTTATTCAGAATGTACCTTGGAGTGCAGAGCCAAGGAGAAAGCGAACCCTCATTTATAAAACCTGTCCATAAACATCCACGACACAGCTTATCTGTCCCGGTTACTGCCAAGCATGAATAAAACATGGAGAAATATGAACTTTATGCTTTGTTTTTACTTCTTCTTCTCCTTCTTCTTTTCCTTCCCCTCTCTTCTTCTCCTTCTTCCCACAGTCACCTTTCCTTCCTAAACCTGGCTAGAATAACTAACATGCAGAAGTCGGGCAGTCAGGAGGGGTAGGGCTTTGAAGCTGAGTCTCCCGAGCCCAGCGTCAAACACTTTGAAAGAAACATTTCAAAGTCTTGTATAATAGGTTCGTGAGAGGTTTAGCCCCCTAGTGATACCGCTCCCTGGGTCTTGTAAGATATTTATTAAATGATTTATTTATTTATTTATACACATGCCATATTTATTGCTAAAATTACACCTTAAATTGCAAAAACATGAGGATACCAATACAGTACATGCAAAACTAATATTCAGATTTATATAGGTGTTATGAAGCCTTATATATACTTCATTTTAAAATATGTATAGTACATGACATACAGTGGTGGTTAAAACTATGGACAAAAACATGCATAAGCTTTATTCTCTTATAACCGCTTTCATGTAGGCAGCAGTTGGAATAAGCCTTCATAAATGTCCATGCAGGTTTATGAAGGTTTTCATGAAGCTTGAAGCATGCAGATGTTATGTTTCCCTATAAACAACAATCCTAAATACTATTGTATACATCAATATAACCTATGTGTCACTCACTAACTCCTGATGTTTGTCATTTTAAATCATAAAGTGCTTATGTAGATGTAATGAAGCCTTATAAACACTGCTCTTACATAGTTATAGAACAAATATATTAAGGTTTGTCTGCCTGTGTCACTGTCATAAACAGCTTATGTTCATGTCATGTAGTGAAAATACTAAGTAATAGTATAATTACCTAAGATCATATTCATAACATGTTATAATGCATTCATACAACATCATACAAATTGGTATAATTAGGTATATACTACAAATATCGACACAGAAAGGTGTAAACCAACAAAATTCTAAACATATGCATAACAACAATGAATGTGTCTATAACCTACAAACTGTCAGCATCTACGTGTCATAAAGGGCTTCTGCCATGTCATGTCACCTTGTCAACAATGCACTTAAGTAGTACTACCACATTCTTAACACATAATTAACTCCTATTAGAATAATCCTTCCCTAAGACATTCTGTCAGCTGACATAAAGGGCTTATGAAGGGTTAACGTAGTCCTATCAACACTGAACATGTTACCATGAAGCATTCATGTCAATAAACATTAGTTTTGTTGTCATCATAAACTTGGAAATAAATGTTTCGATTTATCCGTGAATTTAATAGTGTCAGAAAATGGAGAGGTCAGCGGACGCATCACCAGTGCTAACTAGGAGAAACGACAGTCTGATCAATACCAGGTCAGAAGAGGAGATTCACCAGCTTCCCTCAGAGAGAAGCATTAGCCACAGTCAGAGCAAGCTCTCAAACACAGCGCCGACAGCTACGGGATGAGCTGAAGTCTGGATGACAGTCTGGGGTTATTGAGAACTCTGTGTGGAGGGGAAAAAAAAAAACATCCAGCCATCCTCCAGCCAAGCAGGAGTCATAAGAACATGCCTTGGGAGAATAATTCAAGGTTCTGGATTTGGTTCAAGATTAAATTCTCCAAACCATGTTGTTTGCACATGCTACTTTTTCTCAGCTTTGCATTGTATTTTTAGCTAACAAACAGCTAAGGATATTTACTATGCAAGAATTCATATTTATCACAGAACATTAACATTTCTTGGACATATATGTGTGTATGCCCTTTATGACCCCTCCATATATCCTTCATTACAACTAGCACAAGCCTTCATTAGCGTTATATAAAGGTTACCTCTAACAGCTAACGGCCGTCTGAAAAGCTACTGTATGTTTTATGTAGCACTATAAATATCAAACTGAGTGGTGTTAGTGAACATAAGCCTACATAAACATTCATAAAGGCTTCTTCTTTATAAAGGTTACTCCTTTCATAAATACAAGCCAATACCATCCTGAAGGCCTTTGTAATGGATAATTCTAACAGGCACCACCTGACGTAGTCTTACATAAGCATTTATATATGGTACTTCTAAACAGTTGACAACTGTCATATAGACTGACTATGTAGCTGTCATAAAGCTCTATAAATGCCAGAATGAATGGGTTTAGGACAACCTCAAGTACCCTTATAAACTCCAGCCCAAACAGACATAAACCTATGTAAGCATTAATAAGACTGTCTATGTAGTTCTTCTGCAGTGTTATAAACATATGACGAGCTAACACTGAAATCTACTTAAACCTTCATAAAGGCTACTTTTAGAACGAGGTAACAGTCATGAAGCCTGGTTAAATAAGACACACATCAATTAGCCATATAAACACCCTATAAAGTGACATAAACCTACATAAGCATTTATATTAACAGTTTTACTACAGCTTTAAAATGTTCACTTATATTACAATAAATCTTATAAATACACTATAAAACCGCTTTTAAGTAAACGGTAATAACTGTTATATACGTCTTTTATAAATGTCACATAAAACAGTTAGCTGTTGTCTTTAGCTGTCATGAAGGGTCTTATTGTCAGATTATGGCACTAATAAGGCTTTATATTGTGGTTTATGAAGCTGTATATCATTTGTTAGTAATTTTGATAAATTGTTGAGTAATTGCTTTAGTACAATTGGAATAAACATGTAATAAGCTAACATAACATAAATAATCAATTTGGGGTTGTGATGGTGTCTCCACTTCATCACACCGACTCGTCACTGGTGATTTATCTTGAACACGGTGTTTTATTTCATCACTGAGATACACTGAGAGCAAATGATGAAACAGTTCTGCAAACCGGTCACTCTGAGAAAGACAAACCTTTATTAACCAGAAATGACATATTCTTTTACCAGCGGCTGACAGAAACCCATTGAAAACTAAAATTGCCCGTAATTGCTCTTGGATGGACGAATTAGTTGTTAAGTCCCCAGGTATGGTGAGAAAACATCAGCAGTTTCAACCAAAGTTAGACAGAGGAAAAAAAGCAAGGACAGCAAGACGTCCGTGTGCACCGGCACACTTTAACCGCCGTAAAGAGCTGACACAAAGGGCTGCTGTCTGAAAGAAGTGCAGTGTGGGCGAGGTGACCTGGATTTCCAGCATTTTCTCGCCACAAACAATGCACACACACACACACACACACACACACACACACACACACCTGAAAAAAGAGTGAGCAAGCACAAAGCTGCACTTAAAGTTCCACTTCTTTAACTCCGGGATTGATTGAGGGGTTTGTTCAGCAGCTTGGATAAAGAATAAACAAATAGTCAATGCCTCAGTAGGGAAAAGTCATTGATACTTGAAAAAAAAAAGAAATATATATATATACATATATATATATATATATATATATATATATATATATTTTTTTTTTTTTCAAGTATTAAGTATCAAATAAAATAAAATTTACGCATATATATATATATATATATATATATATATATATATATATATATATATATATATATATATATGCGTAAATTTTATTTTATTTTATTCTTTTTATTAATTTATTTTTTAAGTATCAATGATTTATACATATAAAAATTGATTGTTTTGTTTCTGAAATCTGATTGGCTGAGCCATTTGAAGCCAGTCTTCGATGAAAGATATAAAACTGTAAAACATTGCATTTTGGTTCAGAGAATAGCTTAGTCTTGTTGTTTAGCAACCAAAGCTAGCTGTTAACAGACTATATCTTTATATTTATTCTACTTTATTTTATCGTGTCACTTCTATCCCGAAGGTGTCGGAGAAGGTTACAGTTTTACCTCCGACTGATCCAAAGTGCTGACACTGGAGAATCCTTCCAACCTTCTTACGGAAGATTTCATCATATCAACGATTATTATATTTTTATTTAGTAACAATCCGGACGTTTATTCATCATAGATTTTATACAGCACCCACAATAGACGTCTATGTGAACGAGTCGTTGCTATAGAAACAGTAACACGTTAATCATTTTAACTTCTATTATAAGCGGTCGGTGTGTTACCCTGCATGAACAAGCGCAGCACAAAAGAAATCACTGGAGTGGCATCGAGAGCATAAAAAAAGCATCAGAAAACACACTCACACACACACTCACTCTCTCAGATTACAATGCCATCTCGTAATTGCCCCTTCCATCTCTGACTTACCCAGCATCACCGTGACTGCCTCTGAAACCACCAGCCTTGGTAAAAGAAAGATCCAGCGAGCCGGCCGTTATCGATTGTGGTTCATCAGCCTCCGAAGCCCATTGATCTTTCCGGTCACTTCACATTGATCATTGTCACAAAAGAATGCTACAACAGAAGCCTGAGCTCGACTTCGCTTTATTACCAACATCTATATTTAGGAATGTTCTTTGATTAGATGTCCTGTTGTGAACTACTCTAGTGTACCGTCACGCTAAACATCACCCGGGATACAGCAAGGCTCAACAACGTGTCCAAAATGTTTTTGCAGATAATCCAGGATACAGACACATGAGTCAAATGGAAGAATCACACACCTCACATTCACCTGTGATCATATGAGAAACGTACAAATATGTGAGAAAGAAAATCTGAAAAATCTGCAATGTTTTAGTTTGCTGATAAAAGCGAAATCAAACAAGAACAATGTGAAAAAAATGATTCATGTGATTATATGATTCGTGCAAAAAAATCACACATGAACACATGAAAAATCATGAAAAAAACATATAGTATGTTGCATAATTTGTAAGAATAAATGACTCATTTATAAATCTGATGTGTAAAGCAAATAAATAATATGGAAAACAGATGACTCATGTTTGGAAATGAATGAATCATGTGTGAAATAAATGAACCATTTGTTAATTTGTTAATATGAAGCAAATGATTCATGTTTGAAACAAATAGATGAAATGTTTGTGATGTTTGATGTGTGACGTATTTGATGTTTGAGAAAGTGTGATGTTTGATGTATGCAATAAATGAATCATTTGTAGAAATGACAAATGAATCATGTGTAAAACAAACAGATGAATCGTGTATGAAATAAATATAATCATGCACATCATGTTTAAAGCAAATGAAGCAACGTGTGAAGCAAATGAATCGTGTGTTAAAAATAGATGAATCGAGCATAAAAACAAACAAAGCATATGTAAAGTCAATTGTACATAATGAATCGTGCAGAAATCGCATAAAGAATAATGAACCATATTGGAAATAAACAAATCATATGTAAATACCATGTATAGAAAACAATTCGTGTGAACAAATCACGTGTGATGTGAAATATAATGTTAAGCATGTAAAAATCGCATTTGACGATCATGTGACTTCTCTTTAGAGGCTCCGCCCCTCACAAACCATCTTTATGATTTGAGGGGGGTAAAAAGTACAGAGATATAAAAAAGATCCACAAGCAGCGCTATAAAATATTGCACAGTGGAGGCGGATGGAGAGTTTGAGGTCTCTTCAGCAGTAGGCAGAGGATCAGTGGAGGTGGAGGAAGTGCTCAAGGTTCCTTCGACAGCGAGTTCCCCAGGGTTCATGGTGCGAGGCCCTGCTAAATACTTCATAAGAGAACCTGGGGAAATATGAGACCAACCAAACATGAGCCAAAACACCCACGCACAAACAGAGCATGCACGCACACACACACACACACACACACACACACACACACACACACTCATAAACTTTGCCCACACACAATCTTGTGTACACAAAGACTCTCTCTCTCTCTCTCTCTCTCTCTCTTTTTCTCTCAAGCTCCCGTGCTCTCTCTCTTTCTCTCTCTCACACACACACACACACTCTCTCACACACACACACACACACACACACACACACACACACACACACACACACACACACACTTAACCTCAATGGCTTTGTTGATTAGATAAAACTGCAATGTGAAAACAGCATACGGTTGTCAATGGTAACCGTGCTATAAAGCTTGCATGAAAGCAAATGATTAAAAGACAAATTCTAAAATAACCCCTTTGAATACCATAATCTTGCATATGTGCTTATTTTCTGACTAAAATTGTCATAAAGGGCCTATGCAGGTCTAATGTATCCCTATGCACTCCCTAAATGTGCTTCCACAATTTCTAAAGATCCAAAAATAATCAGTTACCCTTGCATAGTGCTACCACAACCTTTCTAACCATTAACTCATCTTTACTTGTTGATGCTGGTGTCACTTGTCATAAAGGTCTTATGTAGGTCTAATAAATTCTAATGACCTATTTCAGTTGTCATACAGAGTTTATGGATGTCATATAGCCATATAGACACTAACGTTAAGAAGTATTACCAAGGTATTTTTGATTTTAAGGCCTATTATTTATTAAGCCACACCAAATTTTGTTGTGAGTTGTTTAAAAGGTCTTATATAGGTCTAATGTATCCCTATGAACTCTAAAAGTGTTGCTGGTGAGTTCCTGTGACATTCTACATTTGTTTACTTTTCACCATGTCAGTATCACATAGCCCTAAACCTTATGACCGTTAACTAGCCGTTAACTGTCCTACAATGTCAGTTTTCATAAAAGGCTTATGTACGTACAGTATATGTCATGTAGCTCAATAAACACTGCCCTTATTTAGCGTTAAATTATAACCACACTCTTTGTGATCTTTATGATATCTCCTCTTAGCATAAACCTTCATAAAAAAACATTTTTCATATTATGTCAGTTGGCATAAACGGCTTATATAGGTTTAATGTATCTCTATGAACACCACGACACTCTAGAAAAGAAACAAACAAAGAAATACAAAATGTAATCACTTTCAGTTCAACTCATGTTTGAACTAAGACACAATTTCCAATTCAAATCCATTTATTATAATAAAATTGTAATATAGTGCGAAACCGTTGGCTCTTCATACGCAACACAGACGACGCTTACGTTTCATTTCTCTTTCCTCCTTTTGCGCTTTGTTGTTCTATAAACTATCCCTTCTGACAGTTTGTTCAATTTCACAATATGCCGCAATTGAAAATCTGCCAAGCTTTACAGACTTTATAGTCGCAATTCAGAGCTCATTCCTGTAAAATATCTGGTCTGTCTTTTAGAAAAGAAAAGGCTCAAGGTGATGTGCTTGTTTTTTTCCATCTACATTCGCTCGTAAGGGAATTTTCCAATTGGTAAGGGGAAAAAAAAGGGGAAGGGCACCATAGATGACCTGTCGCAATCTGTCTTACTACAGCATGGACAACACTTTTTTTTGGCTATAAATGGTATCACACTGTCAGATAACATGAGCCATGTGCTAGCGTCATGCTGCTAGTTACATACTTGCCAGAAAGCCACCAGAATAATCACGTCTTTCCAAGTTACACCCTTTCTTTAATGCCGATTCGACACATTTAGGTTTCTTTCATTTTATTAGCACGAAATTATCAGTTAATCTTTTTAGCAGGTATGTTTACTTTATCGCTCTGTTTATATAGTGTTTATTAAGCGTGTCTAATGGATAAGAGAGACATACTTTATACAGCAAAGAAAAGTTATTTCTTTTGATTAATGTTACATTCAACAAATACCTGCATTCAAAACAGGTTATAAAGCATTTATTATGTGCTATAAAAATTTTGTATTTATTTAAGTCTATATACAGTGTATTCTGTATTGTTAAGTAATGCTTATAGCACATCATATCGCCAATATGATCAAATATGGTTAGAAAGGGCATATGTACAGTAAAATGACCTCTGAATGCATTCATGACTTGTTATAATGCATTCATGTAGCAATATTTACACTGTTATAATTATTTAAGCGTATAAAGTGTTTATAAATTGTATAAAAAGTTTAAGCCCTGTTATTATATATTATAGCTGTGAACAGAACTGAAGAAAGTAAGTTTCTTTTGTAATAGTGTTATAATGTGTTATGAGAACTGCACACATATTTTATGCTATCCACATGCAATCCAAATGCAAACAGTGGTGAATTGGGTTTATGTCATAAAGTGTTATAAACAATACTTAAAAGTGTTATGAGCCTGCTATGCACAGATAGCTGTAAAGTTGTCCACTTTTTTCATACAGAACTCTAATGCATCATGCTTATGAATGCATTATAACACTGCAATTCATTACGACTATGTTTTTGAGTTTTTACTTACGATTTTATTTTGTTTCTAAATATCCATTCCTCATGTGAGCGTATATAAGAAACGTAATTGTAAAATAACATGTCAGTACATGACTGATCAGTTGTTTCAAGACCTTTCTAGTAAAGTCTGTCCACACGGCGGCCATCTTGGCAACGTTCCCAGACCGTTATTTTCAGTCGTACAACAAAAAGGCTCCATGTACAGTAATGAGGAAAGAGCCGTAAAAGACATACATTTGAAATGTCTGTTAAGTTCGGACAGAAATGAGGTAAATAGTTTATCTTGGCTAAATATGTTCTGACGCTTTTCACACAGTGAGACCTTTTTTAAGTCAATGAGGACTTAACCCGTCCTAAGAGAGGAAAACGGAAAGAAATGAGACGATTCGGCTGAGAAAATTATGCAATATAAAACTTTACCTGCTGTGATGTTGGCTAGTTTTCCAGTACTGACGGTAATTCAGTTTTTTTCCGCTAGCATAACGCTCTAAATAATTAACAAAGCACTAGCAATTTATTACCGTTAACACACGATCCCAGCTTTCCTCTCTAAATCAATTAGCTAATAGAAAAAGCTAATGCTAAGGCTACACCCCTTTGTTTACGACTCTACACAAAGGCCATATTAACACCTCAAAAACTGGTCATAGCCAAAATTACCCTGGCCTTTGCGTCCACAATTCAATGAGCCATAAATCAGAGTGCTGACTCGTCGTCTTTATTACGATTCTAACCTGCCTGGTCATAAAAAATACAGCGTGTGATTTATGAGGCGAGCGCGCAAGCCAGGAGCTAGATTTGGAAGCCATGTTTTATGAATGCCGGGCTCTGGCGTATTTGATGAACTGTAGGGTCAGTAGATGAAGTCTTACTGGAGCGAGATTCATCCTGGGGATCTTTAGTAGACTATTTTCTCCCCCGTGAGCCACAGAGCATCCCTCGTAAATCAGATCATTATTTGTCAGGAAAAAAAGTGATTGATTACTTTATAGCCTGGAATCATGTTGCATAATTCAGCACATTTCCTTTACCGTAATCATCGAATTTTGTCTTCCTCATTGCACCAAAAACTGTCCTTGTGTCGTCATTTGATCTCTTGCTACACCTTGGTATCGATTCCACACCCCTCAGGAAATGTAGGAACGTTCTTGTGGTGTCTGAAACATCCCTCCAAAATCTCCCAGAGGTCATGAAGGGGGATGTGGTAGCTCAGTGGTTAAGGTGTCGGGCTACTGATCGGAAGGTCATGGGTTTGAACCCCGGGTCCACCAAGCTGCCACTGCTGGGCCCCTGCGCAAGGCCCTTAACCCTCATTTGCTCAGTTGTAAGTCACTCTGGATAAGGGTGTCTGCTAAATGCCGTAAATGAATCAGGTCTCATTCTTCCCACAGCATGTGATTTACACCATTCAGTCACTCCTTGTGCATTGTAGTTGGGGGCGGAGCCTTCCTGGAAGAGACCACACCCATCAACGATAGAAATGTACCACCAAGCCACTGTATTTTTTTTTTATTTGTCAAACCTCTGTATAGTGTTGTATTTAGTTACTAGGCTTACTAATTTTAGTAATTAAATATGTTAATGAAAAATGTATGAATCCAGATTTAATTTTCGGATTTTAGACTGCTAGAGTTTTATATAATTGATAAAGCCAGGATGTTCTCCTGCAAAAAAATAAATAAATAAACAAATAAAAATCCCAGTTGATTTCTAAGAATTTAAAAGCCTTAAAGGTTAAAAATATATATTTTATTCTCCTTAAGCCACACCCACAATATGGCTTTGTGTATAGATGAGATGCTTCCTTTAAATAAACTCAATAACTCAATTATTTATTTATTTTCTCTTTTTTTCTGTGTGAAAAATACTTTATTTAATAATAATAATAATAATAATAATAATAATAATAATAATAAGACTACCGAATCACATCCGTGCAATTCCACACCCATCAAAGCCTGGAACCAAGAGATCAAAGAGAGATCTCTGTGTGGGAGGGGCATACGCTCGCTCTGGTGTCAATCACGGTGACACTAGACAATCACGATCATCTGTGCGTTCGTGTCTGAGGAAATGATGCAGCATGAGCAGCAGTTTGAAAAGATACAGGATGAATGCTGAGCTTCTGAGTGAGAGCG
>NC_083485.1:15251849-15264349 GCF_030014155.1 Tachysurus vachellii
CTGCTCTGGCTACAATATGTGTTTAATTAATGACACAATTATGTTTTATGTACAGAGATGATTGTTTGTCATTTATGGAAGGAGCCTCCAGTGTGAGTGCTTCATCACAGTCAGGGGTAAAGCTGTCATTTTAAATTTTACGGATTATTGGATTCTCTGGCGAGTAAATAAATGTTTATAGCTGCTACATGTGTATATGTTACTTCCTTTGTGGATGTTCGATAAAATGAGATGTAATTAGAAATGGATAAAAATAGAACGTCTCTCTTTATTTGGGACAATGTAAGAGGAATGATGAATACGATGATGATGATGATGATGATGATGATGATGATGATGAAATCGTTGATGGACCACCACCACTATGAGCAGATATTATTTGTGTGTGTGTGTGTGTGTGTGTTGTTTTGGCAAGAGTCTATCAGCTATAGCAGCCATGTATGCTTTTCAAACCCCTCGGTGTCACTGCTGGATCGAAAAAACAGGCCACCAACCAAAAAGATCTCCAGCCAAGAGCTGTGCCGCGGTCAGAAACTCACACTGATGAAGCTACAAAGTGCAGATGAAAAAAACACCAGTCACTGTGTGTGTCCCTGTTCACCTAATCCTGTTTTGCGGTTCAGCGACGTTTGCAGAAACGAAACAAATTACAAGCACAAGAAAGAAATTCATGAAAACTGGAACATTCTTTAAATACATAATAAAATAAATTAGAAAACTAACCAAGGAATAAATTCCATTTTTATATTATATTATTACTAGATTTCTGTATAAAAGTGTTCATAGAGCTTCATAATATCAGCGTACACACGTTATGACACGTGCATTAACATTTATATACTGTAAGTGTATTCTAACAAGCATTTAGATGTTTATGTCAACTTAATAAAAATTACATTGACATTTGTTTTGTTGACATAAGGCTGACATAAGGGTGAGTTAAGGTATTATTTTCATAATGTAAAAAATGTACTCACATCTAATCTTTTAGGTAAGATTACATCATATTACTACTAGTTTTATGAATAATGGTGTTTATAAGTCTTCATAACCTCAGCATAAGCCCATTATGACACCAGCATGCACATTGCCGTTATTTGATTTCATTGACATTGACAATATTTGAGGACACTGGTTGTGCTGACATCAGGTTATGGTACTGTAATAGCTTTCACTTTTCAAACCATCACTATGTCGCAGTGTTATAAGGCAGGTATTAAACTTCATATAAGCATTTTTGTGTGTGTTTGTGTGTTCACCTTTGTTTAGATTTTCAGATCACCTTTACTTGTCATGCCACAACCACGGTCATTATGACAATACCTCATACCACTTATGCATACAGTAGTAATCATAGCACTATATGACAGTCATAAGCATTTAATAACAACTGATATAAATGTACAGCAGCATTTATGAACGACCTCAAACTTGAAAAACAAAAAGCTGAAATGTCTGCTCTGTCGACACGAGCCATGATAAATGATAATATAGCATGTGTAATAAGGGGTTATGAAGGGGTTATGTGGGTGTTATGTTATGTAGGCTTATGACCACCATTTATACAGTATGTAAAGTGCCAGAAAGCCTAAAAAACTCTGATGCACATATATAATAAAATATAATACAATATAATATAATATCCAATGTGGATACTGTAGAAAAATATATATATTTTTTCATTTGGTATAGAGCTTGCAGTTTAAAAGTGAGGAGACAATTTGAACACATCTTTTCAGACATAATATGCTTCTGCCTGTCAACACCAATTTACACCCCGTTTCATCTCCTGAACATCAGTGTATGCTAGAAATTAGAGAAATGGCAGAACCAACACAACAGTATTTACTTATTCATGTATTTCAAAGACTTAGCCATGGCACTACACATCTCGTGGTGTCAACAGAATTGAGCATTAGTGGCAAAAAACATTAGCAGCAGAAGAGCACGGAGGCTTTTAAGGCTGCCGTGAAGCACTTCTCTTCCCTAAACACATTCTTATGACTTCATTTCCCCTCCGACGTTCCATTCAGTTTAGAAGACTGAAGTGATCTGACGATCTGAGCGTAGAGTAGGCTACGAAAGATAGTGGCGTTAACTCGGGAACAGAAAGCAGAGCGCCTGGATTGCTGGGTATACTGTAGCGTCGATCCGAAGACAAATCTGAGCAAATGTGTACGTTAAGTAAAAATTATTTTACAAGATATTGAAATGATTGAAAACATCCTGCACATCTTAGCAAACGAAGATGATCAAAAAAAAACTAGTGTTTTTTTAACGAATCCAGCAAAGCAAAAAAATCGCAGAAGTTTTAAAATGTTCACTGAACTGTTCAACTGGTTATCTAGAAAATCCATGTTTCAGAATTGTAGCTAATGTTAGCTAGCTAGTTTATTGATGTGTACTGTGTGCATTCGCATGTTATAGTTTTATAGCTAGCTAGTAAGCCTAGTTCAAACAAGGCTAATAGCTTCTTACTGCTTACCTTAATACCGTTACCAAAGCGTTGCACTTTCTAGCAGCACATTCAGAGTGAATTAAATGAAGCTACTGTAGTAGATTGCGTGCAATCGTAGTAGAATATATCATGGGCAGGAAAAATCCGGAAAGAAGGCCTCTTAGGGTTAGGTCACGCCCACTTCTGGTTTTTAAATCCAGACACAAATACAGAGTTGCATTGTGTGGCACATACGAAACAAATATTTTCAAATCATTAGAGCAGCATTTAACTCAATCTCTTGAGAAGAATCTTGAAAATTCTTTAAAATCTTTAGCTTTTAGGGGGGGCACAGTAGCTTGGTGGTTAGCACGTTCGCCTCACACCTCCAGGGTCGGGGTTCGATTCCCGCCTCCACCTTGTGTGTGTGGAGTTTGCATGTTCTCCCCGTGCCTCGGGGGTTTCCTCCGGGTACTCCGGTTTCCTTCCCCGGTCCAAAGACATGCATGGTAGGTTGATTGGCATCTCTGGAAAATTGTCCGTAGTGTGTGAATGCGTGAGTGAATGAGAGAGTGTGTGTGTGCCCTGCGATGGGTTGGCACTCCATTAAGGGTGTATCCTGCCTTGATGCCCAATGATGCCTAAGATAGGCACAGGCTCCCCGTGACCCGAGGTAGTTCGGATAAGCGGTAGAAGATGAATGAATCTTTAGCTTTTAGCATTTTGTGCTTAAAATGATAATTTTCCATGACTTGTCCATCATAAGTTGTGCATGTTTAAGTCCATATTTGATATATTCCAAATATGGAAAGTCACAGGTTCAACAGGAAGTTAAAGTCTCGCTCAAGTTTCTTGTTTAAGGACAGAAGCCTTTTAAGAACATTTTGCTGGAGCATAAAAGTAAGAATGAATGAATAATAAAGTTTAACGTTTTTTGAAGAGAATCCTGGAGAATCCGCTTCATATCACATCACAGATTAGAGTCATAAAGTTTGTGGAGTATTAGAAGATAGATGTTCAATGTTTAATGGGTCCTGAGATGTTGACGTTTCTTTCTGTCTGACCACGATTAAAATGTCTGGCCCTCCGTAGCGCCCGTGTCCTGCGGTCCTCATTACACGCCTGATCCTGATAGTTCTAGATGGCTGAAGTGCGTAGAGGAAGCGAGCTGAATCAATTACCGAGCCACACATGAAAAGCAGAGCAGGAGTCCACCTTGATGTAAAAGAGTCGTGTAGGGTAACAAGGCTCGTTCTGGAAGAAACCGACCCTGTGGGATGTTTTATTGGCCATTTTCCGCTCTTTTTGTAGCCTTATCTCTCCGTGCCACAATGGCAGATTGCAGACAGAGAGCATGAGGAGCAGCAGGGGACAGGAGGGAAGGGCTGGAGGTGGGCTGAGGGTGGATTCTTTAATTAAAACACGTCCACGGAGGCGGCTTGAAAGAGCCTGCAGGTTGATCTTGGGGGACAAGACCTTTTAAGAGGCAGATGAGGAAATTTTATTCCTACGGTGAGATGCCCTTGAAGCTAGAGAGTTGTCTCGGATAAAACATCGTCTTCCATCTTGGTGGTGGTCCTGTGGGTGGAAGAGAGAGAGAGAGAGAGAGAGAGAGAGAGAGAGAGAGAGAGAGAGAGAGAAAGAAGAGAGAGAGAGAGAGAGAGAGAGAGAGAGAGAGAGAGAGAAAGAGACAGAGAGGGAGAGAGAGAGAGAAAGAAGAGAGAGAGAGAGAGAGAGAGAGAGAGAGAGAGAGAGAGAGAGAGAGAGAAAGAGAGTGAAAGAGTGTGAAAGAGAGTGAGAGAGAGAGAGAGAGAGAGAGAGAGAGAGAGAGAGAGAGAGAGAGAGAGAGAGAGAGAGAAAGAAGAGAGAGAGAGAGAGAGAAAGAGACAGAGAGGGAGAGAGAGAGAGAGAGAGAGAGAGAAAGAGAGTGAGAGAGTGTGAGAGAGAGAGAGAAAGAGAGAGTGAGAGAGAAAGAAAGAGAGTGAGAGAGAGAGAGAGAGAGAGAGAGAGAGAGAGAGAGAGAGAGAGAGAGAGAGAGAGAGAGAGAGAGAGAGAGAGAGAGAGAGATTGCTTTTCTTTGAGATTTCTGAAATTTTGTGCTGTTAACGAATGATGTGATGACCTTCCTGCTATGTGATACCCGGGGCACAAGAGGTCACTGGTGTTTTAAGACATTTCAGATGTCCTTTAACGTGCGAAGACATCACCTCAGAATCAGTTCGGCTCTAGTCTCAGAGATGAAACGTCACAAAAAGTGCATGATCATGGGGCGAATAGAAAAGAAACATCTCAAATGGTAGTGAAAATGGACAGGACGTGACTCGGAGAAGCAGGAAGTAAGGAGCTCGGGCTTTGTTTTAGAACAGCAGCTTGTACACATAGAAATCTTCAGTTACCCGTACGGATGAGTTCTCGGTATGTTTTACTGATTTATAAAACAAAGTTTAAAGTAGATCAAATGTTAGAACTAATAAGAAATAATTTCTTTTTTTATTTATTGATTTACTTATTTATTTGCCACTGTTTATGTTAGTAGTAGACATGAATTAATATGTTTGTTTATTTGTCTTTATTTCCTTTATTTATTATTTATTTATTATTATGTTATTACCAACATACAGACAGTTCTGAATGTGTATTTTTATTTATTTATTCATTCAGTTTATTTGTTTGTTTATTTATTTGGCACTGGTTATTTTAGGAGTAATAGTGGTGTATTAATATAATGATTTTTTTTTTTTTTTACCAACATATTCTGAATGTGTGCTTTTATTTATTTATTTGTTTGTTTGTTTGTTTGTTTGTTTGTTTGATATATTTTATGTATTTATTTATTTGTTTGTTTGTTTGTTTGATATATTTTATGTATTTATTTGTTTGTTTGTTTGTTTGTTTGTTTGTTTGTTTAAAGTGTGCTTACATTTCAGGTTGCTCTAACTAGTAACTAACTAGTTGATCAAATTCAGTGATTTAGTGGCTAAACATATAAACCAACATGACTAGCT
This sequence comes from Tachysurus vachellii, assembly GCF_030014155.1. NCBI lineage: Eukaryota > Metazoa > Chordata > Actinopteri > Siluriformes > Bagridae > Tachysurus > Tachysurus vachellii. The sequence continues at coordinate 15,257,292 of NC_083485.1, forward strand.
TTGATTGGGAACGTGTGTGTGACGTTATAAGCGTTAGCTTCCGCCATTTTTCCGCTTCCCATATCTTATTAAATATAAGCAGGGGAAACAATTAAGCTGTGACTGAAGTGGGAAGAACATGCTCCTAATAATACTTTGCTTAGTTAGTGGCACACTGTTCACACCAGAAGTGATTTATTTACTTAGTGGGAGGGGCACGATGTTGGTTGCCATGGTTTCCCTTCCTGGATTGTCCTAATTCATTATGAAAGCACAAAGTTATACATAACAAGCTACAGCGTGTCTGAATCAAAGCGTTTGAAAAAAGACACGGTAAAAACAGGAAGTAAGAAGGACTGTTATGTGACATTTAGGTGCGTAGGAATTGTCCTCGTGCGTCTCGCTCAGGCTCAGGAAATAACGGCTGAAAATAAACCGAGGCTGAGCTAAATTTACAAAGAGAAGGCTTGAGCGTGACAAAGACTAACCATCGACCAACATGCCTGATGTGACACTGAAGGAGAAAATGGATCCATGATGAATGGCTCTTAAAGGAAAAGCTACATTTACGCAGCAGGTGACGGAGCAGACGAACGCCGAGACGAGTCTGAAGCTGTCCGGATGATAATACGAACAATTTCTGCTTTTACTCAGGCTCTGAATTGCACAAGTCTTAAAATGTTATTTCTATAGCACATTTAACAGCAGACGTTGTCAGCGAATCATCAGTTTCAACCTAACTCTATCTTCAGCATCTTCTTCTCTCACACCGATTACCTTCATGTCCTCATTTAACACGTCCATATGTCTTCTCTTTGTCCTTCCTCTTGACCTCTTACCTGCAGCTCCATCTCCAACATCCTTCTACCAATATAACCATCTCTCTCCTCTGTACATGTCCAAACCATCTCAATCTAGTCTCTCTGTCCTTGTCCCCAAACCAGCCAACCTGATCCGTCCCTCTGATGTGCTCGTCCCTAATCCTGTCCATCCTCGTCGCTCCTAAGGAGAACCTCAACATCCTCATCTCTGCTACCTCCATCTCTGCCTCATGTCTTTTCCTCACTGCTACAGTCTCTAACCCATACAGCAGATCTGCTCTCACTTCTGTCTTCTACACCTTTCCTTCTATGCCTGACACTTTTCTCCACCCTCTCCTTCACCTCTTTTCCACACTCCCCATCACACTGGATGGTTGACCACAAGTACTTAAACTCCTGTACCTTCTTGACCTCAGTCCCCTGTAAACCCACTGCTCTACGTCCCTCCCTCTCATTCATACACAATTAGAAACAATGAGAGTAGGATTATAAATTATTATAAACACAGAGTAGGATTATAAAATCACTATAAACACCAGAGAGTGGGATTATGAATAATGTCTTTACTACAGTCTGTGACTGTGGCGTTTTCACTACAGTCTTTCAGCAGTATTCCATCACTCCTCCTTCAGTGCTGAAAGTACAGCAACAGTTCAGCCCACGTTTGTTTTGGATAACTGGAGAGCACATGGCAGTGGGGCGGGATGTCAAAAGCCCACCAAAAAGGCAGCGACCAATCAGAACGGTGCTCCAAACTTCTCACCCTCCATGAGAAAGCGAGAGCACTTTTCAGGAAGGTTAGTGCTTGTTTAGCTGGTAAACCAATTCTCGTCTTTTCTCCCACAGAGACTGCCCAGATGGAACGGAAGAACACGACGCCTCCTGAACGTTGCAGCTCAGCCTTTGCGAGCAACCTGCACTATGCTGAACCGGCACTGGTGCAAGCTAAATCTGACCTCTGCCTGAAATATCCAGCTGTCAGTCACAGAAGAACCGTTTGGAGTTGTGTTACCAGGAGCTTCTGATCATCTGAGTTCATTACAGATTCAACACCAACTCGTTGGTGCCAAAGTCTTTAAATGCTCAGTGATGGAGAAACAGCACATGTAGAGTACATTTTGTGTATTGATGTTAGTATGTGGGTTGATGCTGTTTTTGTTATTCTCAGGAGAAGCCTGCAGTCATGTTCTCAGAGCTTTACAATGATCTACAACATTAGCGATGACGTTCAAGTTTAGCTGTTAGCTACAAGAGACAAAAGATGAAGGGCTTTTTTTTGTTACTTATTCATCATTTGTTTCACCTCACATGAATGAAGGAACGAAAGAACGAAGGCGTGGGTGTAGATGTCGGGCTCGGTGTTCAGAAGGCAACGTGGCTATACAACACAAAAGAACTTCGGCTCGGATCGGTTAGTTAGGGACGTTTGATAGGGATGACGAGCATCATGGCGGTGATCTCAGAGAGCAAAGACTAAAGCTCCGTCATATCAGTCTCAAAACGTGGAGATTCAAGATAAGCACAAATAAACTAAAAAACAGAACCTCAGCTTTAAGATTCTACGTCTTTCATAGAATAACGTAAATGTCTCCGGTGTATTTGTTTCCTCATTAACTTCCTCTTATTCCTCATGCAGCCATGTTGGCGCTACTCGTGTCCCATCACTCGGTCCACATCCTTGCTTCAGAGGAAGAGCACTGAGAGGAACCTGATCCACCGGAGGTGGTGCTGATTGATGTGGAGCTGAAGTAGAACAGGAGTGATGAACATTACGGCACTGACCGCTGATTGATAACAAGGCTTCGCTGCACAGGCTTTAACAGCGCCGGAGACGACGAACATTTAAATCTTCACACACACTCCAGAACAGGAAAAATCTCTTATTTAAGAATGATCTTATTAAGAGAAATAAACACTACAGAAGACAGCAGGTGCCACAACAACACACAAAAACACAACAACTCAACAAACAGCACACAAGACAATCTGTATAAATCGGGGGAACAATCAGTTAGACATAAGAAACAGTTGTGCAGAGCTGGGAACAGATTAAGTTTGGGGCAGGACAAACACACCTGAGCACAGGCACATGGCACAAGACATAAACACGTCCCCCTGGTGTTCAGACAGGGAATAGTCCAAGTAGTCTGGGACGCTAAAATGTGCAAATTACTCCATTCTCAATACTTTTTTTTAAAACTAAATGTTTTAAATGTTAAAAAAAAAATTAGACATACTAATAATTAAGATCAGTGTTTTACCTTGTACATTTAATTATTCACATAAATAAACAAACAAACAAACAAACAAACATGGGAAAACGAATAAGAGAGCAAGTAAGCAAAAAGGTTTAAATTTAAAAAAATAATGATAATAAATAAATAATAAATAATCAAAAGCCCATAGAAGACAGAAAAACAACACAAAACAAAACAAAAAATACAAAACAAGCTGCATTATAAAATCATGGTTATACAGAACAATCAATCAATCAACCAATCAATCAATCAATCAGACATATATAGCTACAATACAAACACATAAATCTCTAAATACAGTGAAATCACTAAACACACTCTGTAACACAACCCAAATTCATAAATAAGTATTTTAGTGATTTGTTTAGCTTCCTATGTATCATATTATAGTTTATATCATTGTGACCTCACACATTTTTCACCTGTTCTGAATAACCTCAGTTCTTTCACCTCGTATCTGACGTAACATTCCCGTTATAACCTCCTAGAATTTATTAAAGCCCAGGACATTTTTAGTAGCAGACTTCGTTATTGTGTGTTCACATTCCTGTTGCCCAGACTTCTAGCCCAGACTTTGGCCATGAGCTTTTTCTTTACGTTTTGCGTTCACGTGTCTTCCCCGCCCTTGTCTATTCCTTCCCACCCCAGCACACCTGTCCCTTATGTGTCTAACTGACTTCAGTATTTAGCCGTGCCACATTGCCTTTAACAGCGCAAAATCCTTGTCTTATGTTCTGTCTTTTGTTTTGTCTGTGCATGGTTTTGTTCATTCATTCATCTTCTACCGCTTATCCGAACTACCTCGGGTCACGGGGAGCCTGTGTCTATCTCAGGCATCATTGGGCATCAAATCAGGATACACCCTGGACGGAGTGCCAACCCATCGCAGGGCACACACACACACACACACACACACACACTCATTCACTCACGCACTCACACACTAGGGACAATTTTTCCAGAGATGCCAATCAACCTACCATGCATGTCTTTGGACCGGGGGAGGAAACCGGAGTACCCGGAGGAAACCCCCGAGGCACGGGGAGAACATGCAAACTCCACACACACAAGGCGGAGGCGGGAATCGAACCCCCAACCCTGGAGGTGTGAGGCGAACGTGCTAACCACTAAACCACCGTACCCCCCCCTTGGTTTTGTTTGTTTTATTTAATAAATACTGCATTTGGGTCTGTTTTTAACCCCCGGTTCTCTGACACATGTTCTCACTTCTAGTAGCTGTAAACAGACTGTCCCTGATCTGCCTGCTTAATGTCTCTAACCACACTGGAGACTCCTTCCATGAATGTTCATGTATATCCTGGTGAATGAGCTGTTACTATGGAAACGTTAATAAGTGCATTGTGATTGGTCTTACAGTCAGATCTGTTCAGATTTCCATCTCTCTCCATCTCATCCTTATGACCAAACGTGGGTTCGGAGCGGATCTCCAGGTCGTAACGGTGCTTTCGGACAGGTACGACCTCGACAGAGGCGCGGTGATGCCGACTCCAACCTGACTCTGACTGCTAAACCGTCAGACCGTCCCTCAGCACCGCTCTCTTCTCTCTCTGCTGTCTCTTTTCTCTGCTCGGATGAAACGGAAAGTGACAAACCAGCGGCCTCGGCGCTCGCCTGTTAATATAATCCGGCGCTGCCTCTGACACATCCTTCAGCATCTGTCTTGCAGTGTCTGAGAAATGTTTTGTGGAAAAAAAAGTCAATCCTCTGCTAAAAGCACTGACAAGAAAAGAGCGTCTAAAACAGACGACGTGGACCGGAGAACGTGGACATGACGTCATCTAAAGAAGAGATAACGTGAGTGAGAAGGAAGATGTTAATATTAACACACAACAAAGAAAAATATCCCACATCACAAAAAAAATCAAACCTTTTATGGCCAAAACAACCACAAGGTTTGTTTAATATTACCAGAAATACCACCAACAAGATTTGTTCAAAAATATATCACAGGGAGATGCAAACAAAGATAATTAACAGCACGGTGGTGTGACTAAGAGGGGTCACTGTCACTGTCACCACACAAAGTCAATTATTTTCCAATTATTTTGTCCGAAATAAAATATGTTTTATTTCCTAGTAATTTTCCAACAGCTTAAATTTTTCTCTGTCACATATTGACACATATTTTTTTAACCATTGTTTTTTTTGTTAATTATAATTACATTTAATAACAGTTTAACGGCAGTTTTTTTTTTTTTTATGTAAATAATTGGAGAAAAAATATAAAATGATTTAAACTTCTCACAGATTTCCACTGGTTTATCCGAAGATTTATTAATTAATTACTTTAATATATATCCATCCATCCATCCATTTTCTACTGCTTATCCGGGGCCGGGTCGCGGGGGCAGCAGTCTAAGCAGGGACACCCAGACTTCCCTCTCCCCTGACACTTCCTCAAGCTCTTCCAGGGGAATACCGAGGCGTTCCGAGGCCAGCCGAGAGACATAGTCCCTCCAGCGTGTCCTAGGTCTTCCCCGGGGTCTCCTCTCGGTTGGACATGCCCGGAACACCTCCCCAGGGAGGCGTCCAGGAGGCATCTGGAACAGATGCCCGAGCCACCTCAGCTGACTCCTCTCGATGTGGAGGAGCAGCGGCTCTACTCTGAGCTCCTCCCGAGTGACCGAGCTCCTCACCCTATCTCTAAGGGAGCGCCCAGCCACCCTGCGGAGGAAACGCATTTCGGCCACCTGTATCCGGGATCTTGTCCTTTTTGGTCATGAACCAAAGCTCATGACCATAGGTGAGGGTAGGAACGTAGATCGACTGGTAAATATTTACTCTATATACTTTAATATATATATATGTTATAAAAACTTTAAAACTAGGTTCTTAACACGAGATCCATGAGAACACTTAATACGCAATATTAACGTGCAATATTTAAATGAATTAAATGAATCTAAAACTAATCACATCATTCTCACAAGAGTTTTCTAAAACTTAATGAATTAATATTTTTGTTAATTTTTGAAAAAAAAAAAATCGAAAATTTATCATGCATTTTTTCTTTTATTTACTTGTAATAATATAGTTTATAGATTATTATTATTATTATTATTATTATTATTATTATTTGTTATTATTATTATTTTTTTATTTTATTTTTTTATATATTTTTAAAATTATTTTTAAATAACAGCCTTAATATTTAACATTTTTTTAAGTGACTTCAGGACTAAACACTAAACTGGTTATTAAAACTCAATCTGTTTAAGAACAGGAAGCTGTAATTAACATAATTAAAGCCCTTAAAACAGGTCAATAACTCAAACAAACCCCAAACCCAAACCCTCGGGCATCAGGCAGCTTAGAGACCGCAGGTAACGTCTGTTAGCTTTGTTGTTGTTTTCCCGTCTGTTTGGTCACAGAAGCTTTTTAGGACACTTTTATAAAATGAAAAGTCTTTTTTATTATTTCTGTTAGCCTCTAAAAGGAAGACAAATTGCGTTCAGTGTTTCTAAAATGGATTTAATGGTTACAGAAGATCAGCTGGAAAAAGCTCGCTTGTCGTTTCCCCGAGTTGAGATTTTGAACAATATGTTGGCATGAAGCCAAGAACACATTTCACTGATAGAAAGTGGCATCTTTTTTTAAATGGAGAAAAATGTATTCGTGTCTCGTCAGAAGAAATAATCCTCCTCGAGTCGACTCACTGTGAACGATTCTCTCAACCTGAAGGCTGTTGTGCTTTTTATTTTATTTACCTCTTAGTTTGTGAGCGAAATAATATTTTTACTTTTTAAACTCATTTTTATTGGAAATTGTTTTATACAGTGTTATACCTATACAAGTAAGAGCTTCTGTACCTGATTATAGATTATAGTGCACTAAATCTCACGCTAATCCACGTGAAAATAATCTCAATAAAATAATAAAACGTTTATAAAAACATGACATTAATAAATGCATTGTTATACATTATAATAGCTGGAAGATGGAAGACGGGCAGATTTTAGAATGGAGTTTAAATCAGGGC
>NC_083485.1:15269349-15271849 GCF_030014155.1 Tachysurus vachellii
TTGCCTGGGTTACGTATGTACGTGTGGGGTGGAGCTATCGATACAGGGGTGGGACCCATTTGGGTTAGGGGTGTGTTTGTATTGGTGATTTCAAATGTCAACATTGGCTTTCAAACAACAGAGACCCCACCTTTAAGTGCCGACTCTGTGTGTTCGGATGATTCTGAACATTTTCGTCTTTTACCAACAACACTGTATTTTCTGCTTTAACGTGACATTTTCAACCTTTTTTTTTCTTTGATTATTGGATTGTTTAATTAAATGCAGTGTGAAACCAAAACCGTTCCCAAAATCAAACGAACCTAAAGAATCAATTCCATTCCGATTCACACTCGTCATACAGACTAACAGGCGTGAACGTGGCCCTAAAACCTGATGTCTGTACCTGCTGCTTCACGATGAATAACTCAGAATCTTCAGGACCCAAATTTCACAGCCCATCTGTCTGAGTGCAAACACTCCGACATTTTCAATATGGAAGATGCCTGTGTTTTTACTGCGGCTGTCATCGGCATTCGCTGCCTTCCCTATGACTCCTACATGCACTGTGGCAGAATGAGATTTTTATAAAGTGTTCATTTTGCTGATGATGGAGATAATTACTGCCTGTGGGACGCTTGGCTGAAGAAACACAAGTACAACCGAAGATGTTCTGCAGGTGGAAGCAGCTGTGTGGTGATCTCGAGGGAAAACGTGGAACTCCGAGTGAAGCGTGGTGTGCTCGACGTTTCCTTCAGTCACAGGGTTCCTTAAAAACAGGATGTCTGGGTTATTGCTCAACTTTTCAGCCAGTTTTTATCCCCTGTATTTAACACAAAGCCTTGCTAGCTCATCCGGTGGCATTAGCTCAAACTCCAGAAAAAGGACCGGAGCTGCACGCTCGGCTTGAGTCGGTGCGTGATGTGCGTCGCTGCAGGAAACGGCCGGGAGATTAGCAGGTTGACATGGTGACAAACCCCTCTAACCGCAGCCCTTTGATCCTCCTACATCCTCTCGCTAATGTCAGACACGAGAAAGGAGCTGGAAGGAAATCCTCCAGGGAAAAGAGACAACTCAGAGAAACCTGGGCTTCTTTTGTAGAAAAGCAGTTTTGTTCTGAGCTAAAATACAACGCTGGTGGCTTCTGGATTCTGCTCAGAAGCTGTAGATTCATTTTCTCTAACAATATTAGGCTTCTGGCTACAAGGCAAATTACAGGTTTATGCTAATGTAGTGGTTTTACTATGTTTCTATAGTAGCGGCTCGTTCACAGGGACTTGTACGGCAGCTGATCGCCATAAAATGAAAGAAAAACATTTGGAAGGAGTCTCCAGTGTCAGTGCACAAGCTTTAGGACTACGATCACAGCTAGCGGACTGATCAGAATCTCTCCAGAAAGAAAGATCATTTATATAATACTCACTCACTCACTCATTTTCTACCGCTTATCCGAGCGGGTCACGGGGAGCCTGTGCCTATCTCAGGCGTCATCGGGCATCAAGGCAGGATACACCCTGGACGGAGTGCCAACCCATCGCAGGGCACACACACACACTCTCATTCACTCACACAATCACACACTACAGACAATTTTCCAGAGATGCCAATCAACCTACCATGCATGTCTTTGGACCGGGGGAGGAAACCGGAGTACCCGGAGGAAACCCCTGAGGCACGGGGAGAACATGCAAACTCCACACACACAAGGCGGAGGCGGGAATCGAACCCCCAACCCTGGAGGTGTGAGGCGAACGTGCTAACCACTAAGCCACCTTGCTGCCCCCATTTATATAATAATCAAAAGATTTTTTATATAATAATCCTAAATATACAAATGTTTTTAAAAACTCCTCGCAAGTACTAGCATTGAAGAGATTTGTTTATTTTGTACACATTAATGATTAAAGATCCCCCGAAGAACCCCGAAGAGTCTGGTGATTCATTAAAGATAAAACATAATAATAAAATAAAACGTGATGGAACGGAACCAAAAATGCACTCGCGCTGCCAGCAGAACTGAACTGTGTGCCGTTTCCTCCTGTTGTTTTTATGAGAGAAGGAAAAAGGGAAAAGGGAAAAACTGGCTGGCCAAAAGACCCGAGGCTGAGAAAAGAGGACAGAACACACTCGAGTCTTTGGCAAGAGAGTCTGGCATCCACAGCACAGAGCGGAACAGCTGCCCACTGCCTCTGGTTGTTGGGTCGAGAACATTTCTGGGCCGGAGAACCGATGCCACCCTGTCGTGATGTTGGAACTGCCAAGAAAATATTGACTTTCAAAGCAGTTTGAATTATGCCGTGCTGGTCACCGCGATAGAGGACGCGTCCAGGTCGTGGGAGACGACTCGTTACACAGGACATCAATTTAAAATAAAGGACATTTGCAGTCTATTTATGGATAATTCACCGCTAATATATCTTTAATCACCCGAACGAGCAAATCCATTAAAATTATGAGCATAATTGTCCGAGTATAATCGTTTTTTTGCAGCTCTTGGACCAATCAACTCCGCAGCTTGGAT